>NC_072030.1:13575192-13736606 GCF_027791375.1 Indicator indicator
CGTGTCCCCCTGGCTCCCACCACCCTGAGGGATGCCACAGCCTCACCTCGTGGTCCCCAGGAGGACCTCACCTCCACTCATCCCCACCACGAGCAAGCAGGATGAGGCCATCCCACAGCTCTCCTCCGCCCCGAGGCGCTGAGCTGGCTTCCTGCAGCCCTCCACCGCAGGCTGGGAGCAGAGAGCAGCAGAGAGCACGGAGAGGTCACCTCCAAACCATGTCCCCGAGCTCCTGAAGGCAGGAGGAGGTCACCCCCCCGCCCTTAGCTGGCATGGGGCTGCCCCACAGCTGCTGAGCAGGATGGAGGGGCCCTGCCTGCTCTTGGTGGCTCTCTTGGCCCTGGTGCCTGCACAAGGTAGGTCAGTGTCCCCAGCCCCTCCCTTCCCTCCCTTCCTGTCCCTCTCTGTGTGCTGGCACCCCTTGGTGATGGCCCTGCCACACCCCAGCCCCCCCCCCCCCTCGGGTGCCAGTGGGGCAGGGGGTGTGGGTGCCTGTTCCTGGTGGTGCTGCTCCTCAGCTCCTCTCCACCCTGAGGTGCTCAGCGTGGCCATTCCCACCTCAGCCCTTCCTTCATGTGGCCCTCGCTGTGGGGAGGGGGTCCCTGCTTGGGCTTGGTGGCTTTAAGGACCCTACCTGGGGGCTGGTGGCTCTGAGGACCCTGCTTGGGGGCTGGTGGCTCTGGGGACCCTAAAAGCCCTCTTGGCACCATCCCTCCTCACCACCTCCCACGCTCAGTGATGCTCTCCTGGTTTGGGCAGCCATAAGCCATACCCATCCTGTCTGCTTGTGCCACCAGGGTCACCCCAGGGTGGGTTTGGGGGACAATGTCCCTTGGTGGGAGTGAGGGGAAGGGGTCTGGTGGACACCAGTGTCACCCCAGGATGGTTCTGGGGGACAATGTCCTTTGGTGGAAGCGAGGGAAAGGGGTCTGGTGGCAATGGGGGCCCTTAAAAGCCCTCTTGGCACCATCCCTCCTCACCACCTCCCACCCTTGTGATGCTCTCCTGGTTTGGGCAGCCATGAGCCAAACCCATCCTGTCTGCTCATGCCACCAGGGTCACCCCAGGGTGGGTTTTGGGGACGATGCCCCTTGGTGGGAGTGAGGGGAAGGGGTCTGGTGGCTTTGGGGGGAGCCTAAAAGAGGTCTTGGGAACATCCCAGCCCAGCAGCAGCAAGCAGACCCTCTCCATCAGCAGGGCTGGTGGGCAGGGAGGCAGCAGCGGTAGCAGCACCTCATGAACTCATTGGCACCCAAGGCTTTGGCTCTCCCACAGGTGAGTCTTGTCACCAGGTGAGGGCCAGGTCTTGTCTCCTCCCAGCCTAGGAGCAGAGCCCAGGCCAGGACTCGGTCCCAGGGCAGGTCCCTTCAGCCCAAGGGTTGATGTGAGGAGCCCAGGGTGCAACAGAGCCACAGCCACGTGGCCAAGCCTTGAGGAGGCTCCTGCTGCTGTCACCCATTTTGTGCCAGCCTGGGGATGGCGTTTTGGCCACCATGCCCCAGCACAGCAGCACTCTGGGTGGAGGGGCACATTCCTGCACCTCCTCCATCTGTCCCCCAACCCTCCCCACGATCTCTGTGCCAAGGTGTGGTGGCAGAGCCACATCCCTTTGGTTTGCCATCTGCCAGCTGGCACGGCAGGGACAAGCTATCAGCTTCACCTCCAGTGCTGGCAGCACCCAAACCTTCTGCTCCAAGCTGGAGATGAGCCAAGAAAGAGGAGCTTGGGGGTGCTGTCCCCCCAGCAGCCACTGACTTCACTCCTCCTGTCACCTTGGTGGCTGCCAGCTCTCAGCAGAGCTTTGGGGCTGTGTCTGTCTGGTGGCATGTCTGTCTGTTCTGTCATCATGCCACCTCCTGTCCAGCTCCAAAGGGGCACTCATCTCAAAATGGGGGGGGAGGAAAGGGAGGGGGGAGGGTCCTGGTGGGCTTAGCCTCTCATGCCCTGCTCCTTGCAGCCCCCATGGAGCCAACAGCACCTCCCAGTACCCCGGTGGGAAGTGGGGCTGGAAACACCTCGGTGGCACCAGGTGAGCATAGGAAGGACCACCTTTGGGTGGGCGAGGGGATGGTGGCACAGGAAGGAACCTCCTTGCACCCACCTATGGGTGGGCGAGGGGATGGTGGCACAGGAGGGACCTCCGTGCACCACCTTTGGGTTGGGCAAGGGGATGGTGGCATCTCAGCTAACTGCTGCTGGTAGCACAGGAGGGACCTCCCTGCACCCACCTTTGGGTGGGCAAGGGGCTGGTGGCATCTCAGCCCTGTGCTGCCGGTGGCACTGGGGACAGACCCGGCGTCCCCTCCAGCCCTCTCTCCTGCCTCTCACGCAGGTGGCAGCGCGTTGAGGCTGGTGGGTGGCCGGGGCCGGTGCGAGGGCCGAGTGGAGGTGGAGCTGGAGGGGAGCTGGGGGACAGTTTGTGACGACGGCTGGGACCTGGCGGACGGCGACGTGGTGTGCCGGCAGCTGCGCTGCGGGACAGCCCTGCGCGTCCCGGGCGGGGCCGCCTTCGGCCGGGGCAAGGGAAGCATCCTGAGGGATGAGGTGGGATGTGAGGGGCACGAGGAGCACCTCTGGGACTGCCCTGCGGAGCTGGAGCACGACTGCAGCCATAAGGAAGATGCCGGCGTGGTGTGCTCAGGTGGGGCTGGGGGCGCGGGGAGGGGTGGAGGGGAGCAGGGGTTGGGCTCTGCTGGGCAGAGGTGTGAGGGAATCACAGAATGGGTTGGGTTGGAGGAGACCTTCGAGGTCATGGAGCCCAGCCCTTCACCCCAGCACTGCCAGGGCACCACCAACCCATGGCCCTCAGCACCACAGCTCCAGGGCTCAGAAACCCCTCCAGGGATGGGGACTGCACCACTGCCCTGGGCAGCCTGGGACAGGCCTTGACAACCCTCAAGGGCAACAAATTGTTCCTTATGTCCAACCTAAACCTCCCTTGGAGCACCTTGAGGCCATTCCCTCTTGTCCTGTCACTTGTTCCTTAGGAGAAGAGACCAACCCCCACCTGGCTCCAGCCTCCTTGCAGGGAGTTGCAGAGAGCCAGAAGGTCTCCCCTCAGCCTCCTTCTCTCCAGGCTCAACACCCCCAGCTCCCTCAGCTGCTCCTCCCCAGCCTTGTTCTCCAGACCCTTCCCCAGCTTTATTGCCCTTCTCTGGACCTGCTCCAGCTCCTCAATGTCCTTCTTGGAGTGAGGAGCCCAAAACTGACCCCAGGATTCCAGATGTGGCCTCAGCAGTGCCCAGTCCAGGGGGACAATCCCTGTCCTGCTCCTGCTGGCCTCACTCTTGCTGATCCAGGCCAGGCTGCTGGTGACCTTCTTGGCCACCTGGGCACCCCCTGGCTCCTCTCCAGCTGCTGTCACCAACCTCCCAGGTCCTTTTCCAGCAGGCAGTTTCCAGCCACTGTGCCCCCAGCCTGGAGCCTTCCTGGGGTTGTTGTGACCCAAGTGCAGGACCCAGCCCTTGGCCTTGGTGAACCTCATCCCATTGGCCTCACCATGGATCCAGCCTGCCCAGACCCCTCTGCAGAGCCTCCTGAGCAGGGTAGAAGGTGCAGAGAGGGTTGGCCATCTCCAGCCCCACTCTCTGCCCATCAGAGCACCAGGAATGGAGGCTGTCTGGAGGTCAGGATGGTTGTGCTGGCCGGGTGGAGGTCTTCTTCCGCGGGCTGTGGAACACGGTGTGCGACAGCAGCTGGTACCAGCTGGAGCCCAGGGTGCTGTGCCACACCTTGGGCTGTGGGGAGCCCCTCCAGCACCTCTCCTTCGACCACACCTTGCCTGGCAAGATGCTGTACGAATGTGAGAGCCCCCAGCCATCACTGGCCCACTGCAAGTGGACCTACAACAAGTCAGCTCCCTGCTACCAGTCGCGGGCGGCCGGCGTGGTCTGCAACGGTAGGGGACCCCTGCCCCCCTGCCCTCCCCCTCTGGCTTGTCCCCGTGGGTTCTGGGCTCTGTCCCTTTATTTGTGCCCAGGAGGGTCCCCTCCAGATGAGCTGCAACCCACCTCTTGTGCTCCTCCATCCCTCTTCTTCTCATGCCAGGCTCCCAGGGCTTGCAGCCCCCAAGCACGCCGGCCCTGGTGGCACCAAGTGACAGCAGCCTGCTGGGAGGTGAGTGCCCTGCAGAGCTTCAGCCACGGCCTGGGGCTGCTGCCTGAGCACCCTACCCCCTCTTCAGCTGGAGGAAGGGTGCCTGAGGTGTGAGCAGCCGTGTCCTTTCTCTGTCCCAGCTGAGGAGGGTTCCAAGGCCATGGGGGGGACACTGTCCCCTCTGCACACGCCACTCTTTGTCCTCTGCCTGGTCCTGGCAGCGCTGCTGCTCCTCGCTGTGCTGGCCTTCAGCGTCGCCCTGCTGAGGGTGAGGAAGATGAGCGGTAAGGAGCCCTCAGGGTAGGCTCTGACCATGGGTGAGGTGACACTGCCTGGGAGCCAGCTCACTGACTGGGTGCAATCTCTCGGCCCCACAGCCCACACCGTGTCCTCCCTGGGTCTAGCTGGACCAGTGCTGGTGACCCACAGCACCCAGAGCCCCAGTGCGCCCTCTGGGACCCTCAACGAGTACAGGGAGGTGCCCCCCAGCCTTCCCAAAGGAGCAGGTAAGGCTGGGAGGTCATTGGTGCCCCCCATGGAGGGTGCTGTGGGGCAGGAGGCCCTGGCTGGTGATGGTTGCCCCATCTCCATCTCAACCCCCCCAGCCCCCCCGGTGCCCACTGCCAAGGACTCCGACTCCGACTCTGACTATGAACACTACGACTTCAGCAGCAAGCCCCCCGTGGCCCTCTCCACCTTCTACAGTGAGCCCAACCCCAAGAGCTCCACCACCCAGCCCTGTGGGACCCCCACCAGCCTGCTCTGGGGTTCCTCAGGGTGCCCCTGTTGATGCCCCCTCCCTGCCCTCCCTCCAGACTCCCTGCGCCGGCAGCCTGGGGAGCAGCAGCTCCTGCTGAAGACCACCCAGGAGGGGCTGGAGCTGGTCCCTGCAGAAGGTAGGACATGATGGGCACCCATCCCACTGTCCTGTGGCACTGGGCATCTGCTCATCCTGCCTATGGGTGGGCAAGTGGGTGATGTGAGTCCTGTGCCCCAACAGTGCCACCCAGGCTGGGCCCGCTGTCCTGTGGCAGCTCCTCCACTTCTTCCTCCTCCTTTTCCTCCTCCTCCTCCTCCACTGAGCCCTATTGCAACGACACAGAGCCCACCATGCAGTCCCCCACCCATGGCATCCATGGCACCCACCAGCTGACAGCACCCACCACTGACTGCCCTGGCACAGGTGGGCACTGCCAGAGGGGCGTGGGGAGGTGTGTGTGGGGTGCCAGGGACTGGAGCAAGGATGGGGACAGGACCCCAGGGATGTGAGCAGGGATGGAGAGAATCCAAAGATGGGAGCACGGGATGGGGACAGCCCTGGAGACAGGGAAGAGGAGTGGAGAGACCTGGGGATGGAAACAGGGATGGAGAGACCTGGGGATGGGAACAGGAGTAGAGACACCTGAGGGATGGGAGCAGGGATGGAGAGACCTAAGGGATGGGAGCAGGAGTGGAGAGACCTGAGGGATGGGAGCAGGGGTGGAGAGACCTGGGAATAGGAGCAGGGATGGAGAGACCTCAGGGATGGGAACAAGGATGGTGACAATCCCAGGGAGGGAATGGGAATGAAGGACTCCAGGGGATGGGAGCAGGAGAGCAGGACTGGAAGGGTGCAGCAAGTGAGCCTGTTCCCCCCAGCTCCCCCAGCAATGCCCAGTGTGCCCAGCCCAGTGCTGGCCCAGCCCGGGGTGCCACCTCCAGCAGCCCCAGCTGTGCCACCAGCCGACAGCTCCAGCACCTCCTCGGGGGAGTGGTACCAGAACCTGCAGCCCGGGGAGCCGCCTGGAGACCTGTGCCCACACACTGGTGAGGACCCCCTGCTGGTGGGGTGGCACGGGGGGGCTGCAGGCTTTCTCTGTCCCCACAGCACCCTCCTGACAGCCAATGTCCCTTCCAGGCTGCTCAGCTCCATCCTGTCCCTCGAGGGGACATGAGAGGGACCCTGACTCTTCGGATGGCAGTGACTACGATGACATCCAGGGCTCTGCCTGCTGAAGGTGTCCCACCCCAGCCAGAGGGACATGGCAGGGCACACAGGGCACTGTGTGTGGCCAAGGGCTTGCCAACAGCTCCTCCAGACCTCTCCAGACATCTCCTCCGTGCCAAGACTCTGGTCCTGGTGGCACGTGGGGGACACTTGGCACAGGAGAGCTGTGCCAGGCTGTGTGCTGCCAATAAAAGCTTTTCTCAGTGGGTCACCGTGTCCCTTGGCCACAGAGGTGGCAGCTCACCATGTCCTTCAGCCAGAAAAGTGGCTGCTCACCATATCCCAGGGCCACAGAGGTGGCAGGTGCCCATGTCCCTCAGTCAGAAGGGTGACAGGTCACTGTGCCCCTTGGCCACAGAGCTGGCAGGTCACCGTGTCCCTCAGCCATAGGGGTGGCTGCTTACCAGCCCCACAGTCAGGCTGGGCCACCAACCACTCCCAAACAGTTGCCCAGGAGGCAGCAAGGACTGAGTGACACAAAGATGTCCCCTCCTGGAGTCACAGGGTCACAGAACTGTCAGGGTTGGGAGGGACCTCAGGGCTCAGCCAGTCCCAAGCCCCTGCCATGGGCAGGGACACCTCCCACCGGAGCAGGTTGCTCAGAGCCACCTCCAGCCTGGCCTTCAAAACCTTCCACCCCCTCCCTGGGCAACCTGTGCCAGCGTCTCACCACCCTCAGGGGGAAGAGTTTCTCCCTGACATCCAATCTGCATCTCCCCACTTCTAGTTTTGCTCCATCCATCCCCTCCCAGTCCTATCACTCCCTGACATCCTGTCAGCAAGAAAGGACTGATCCAGCCCCAGGGGGGTGACAATGAGGCCCCAGGGACTGCTGCTGGGGACATGGGGTGGTAGTGTCTCACAGTTGTCCCCAGCACTCTGTGGCAGCACAGTGATGGATCTGGAGCCCCCCCCAAGAGCTTCCCTGTACCCCCCTGGCCATGGTCCTCCCCACCCTGGAGCCACCAGGGGTTCAGATCTGCCCCAAGGGACCATCATCAGCTTGTGCCAGCACAGCCTGGGAACAGGGACACTGCTGGGCACCCACCCAGTGGGCACTGGCAGGGCCTTCCATGACCCCACCTTGGGATGGGTCTTCCCAACACAGCTCTCCCTGCTGGGAGCTCAAACCCCGTGGTACCCACCCTCGGGTACCCATCTCGGCTGGCACAACGAGGTGGAAGCTTGGTGGAGGTTGGGGTTCAGACCCACCCCCGTGGAAAATTTGTGCTCTCCCCTCTCCCCCCCCCCCCGTCTCAGCCACATCCCTTCAGCTGTTTACAGAGCAGAGAAGCTCCGGAGAACAAAGAGGCTGAGCCGCAACAAGGGAGGAAGCACCCAAAATAGCACCCAGGCCCCACAGACAAAGGGCAGGGGGGGCTGCTGCCAGCACAGAGGGCACGCCAGTGGGCACCTGGGGGGGAGGGAACAGGGCTAGCCCCACTCCTCTGTGTCAGGGTGGGGAGGGTGTGGAGGAGATGGTGGCAGCTGCCTAAAGGTGGTGGCTTGGAGCGTGGTGCGGGGGGAAAGCGGGCTGGGGGCTGGGGGTGGCATGGGGGGTGGGGATGGCATGGAGATGCTGATGGCATGGGGATATTGCTGGCCAGGGCATGGAGATGCTCAGAGGGTACCAATGCCCCAGGGGTACTGGTGCCAGAGGGTTACTGATGTCAGAAGGGTACCAATGCCCAGAGGGTACCAATGCCCCAGGGGTACTGATGCCAAAGGGTTTCTAATGTCAGAGGGGTACCAATGCCCCAGGGGTACTGATGCCAGAGGGTTACTGATGTCAGAAGGGTACCAATGCCCAGAGGGTACCAATGCCCAGAGGGTACCAATGCCCCAGGGGTACTGGTGCCAGAGGGTTACTGATGTCAGAAGGGTACCAATGCCCAGAGGGTACCAATGTCCAGAGGGTACCAATGCCCCAGGGGTACTGATGCCAGAGGGTTACTGATGTCAGAAGGGTACCAATGCCCAGAGGGTACCAATGCCCCAGGGGTACTGATGCCAAAGGGTTTCTAATGTCAGAGGGGTAGCAATGCCCAGAAGGTATCTGTGCTCAGGGGGCACTGATGTCACTGGGGTAGTGATGTGCAGGGGGTAGTGATGCCATGAGAGTACCAATGCCCAGGGGCTATAGATGCCACAGGGGTACCTATTGACCAGGGAGTACCACTGCCACAAGGGTACTGCTGCCCAGGGGGTACCCATGCCATGGGAATAGTGATGCCCACTGGGGTATTTATGCCCAGGGGGCTACTAATCCCCAGCAGGTACCAGTGCCTTGGAGGTATCAACACCCAGACAGTACCAGCTCCCTGAAGGGCACCAATGTCCTGAAGATACTGATGCCCAGGGGTGATGATGCCCTGGCAGTACCAATACCCTGGGGGTAGCGATGCCAAGGGGGTAGCAATGTCATGGGGGTGCTGATGCCATGGGTGCATTGATGGTCTGGGCACAGAGATGCTCAGAGGGTGCCAAGACCCAGAAGGCACCAATGCCTGAGGGGTGTCAATGCCACAGGGATACTGATGCCAAAGGGATACTGATGCCAAAGGGGTAGCAATGCCCAGAGGGCACCAATACCAGGAGGTACCAATGCCCTGTGGGTACTGATGCCCTGGGGAAGGAGGAGGTAGCAATGCTCCAGAAGGATGTAACCCAATTCCTATTGGGCCATGGGGCAAAAGCTCCATGTGCCCCCCTGCAGCCCCCCTGCAGCCCCCAGCCAGGTACCCCAGTGCCACCCATTCCTTCCTGCTGCTCCCACCAGCAGGGCCTCTGAGGACACCAGTGGGGCCCCCTGCTCCCACCCACGGCAGCTCCTGGCTTCTTCAGAGGCTCCTCAGGGGCATGGGAGGTGTCAGATCATCTCAGGGCTTCACCCCCACCCCCAACCCCTCCAGAAAGATCTCTCAATCAGCTTGATCTGTGCCAGCCTGCAGAAGGTGCTGAGCTGGCTTGCGAGCACCAGCAGCCAGCAGAGATGCTCCAACCACGGTGGAAAGCTTTGTCTGCAGCAGCTTTAGAGCCTCCAGAACCAGCTGCAGCTTGGAGGGTGGGGTCCAGCCCCTCCCCTCCCCCCACCATGAACCCCACATCCATGGGGTTCAGGACTCAGACACCCTTGGATGCCAGGGCTGGAGCTTTCCTGAAGGTTCCAGCACCATGGGGTGAATCAAGGCCCTCAGGCTGGGCTGGGGTGAGAGGGGTTCCCCTCCCACCTCCTCAGCACAGCCCCACGGGAAGGGCTGGCCCAGGAGCAGGTCTGGGTCCTCTTGCACCCATTTTCCAGGGCACTGCCAAGGCTGTGCCAGCCTGGTGGCTGCATGGAGGGAAGCAACAGGACCTCCAGTACCTCAGGGGACACCCCAGCAGAACCCCCACAGAAGGGGATGGGAGCAAGGTGGGGGTGCAGGAAGCAGCCCATAGCCCTGCAGTGGTGCAGGCAGGAGCAGGCAGCAGCCCCCCTCTGCCTGGCCAAGGAGAAGCAGAGGCTACAAGAAGCCACCAAGAGTGCATCACCTCCTGAGCTGGGAGGTCACCTAGCTGGGTCACCTCTCTGCCAGCCCTCCCTGAGCACCTCTGCCCAAGCCTGGCAGCCACTTGCCACCCACTGCACCCCAAACAGCTTCCTCTTGGGTCATGGAAAAACCTTCACCCCAGAGAGAGATCTGGGGCAGGAAACACCCAGGGGAGTCAAACCCCTGCTGCAGGGCTGGGGAGTGGAGCATCCCCTGGCTCTGGGGAGCAGCCCAGGGTGGTGGCAGCAGGGCCAGGAGCTGCCTCAGGCTCAGCAAGCTGCCCAGGGTGCCCAGGAGCTGTCCCCAGGCACCAACCCAACGTTCTCCTCTCAGCAGAGGTGGCAGCAGGTCACTGGCAATCAGCTGCCTTCGTTAGCATGCCTGACCTGGATTTGGAGGCATTAATTAGGGCACAATCAATCAATTCCTCTCCCTTCCCCTGCTCCATCACCACCAGTGCCCCACGTGCCCTTGCAGAGATCTCCAGGGTGCCAGCCCCTGGGAGAAGCAGGGATAGACTGGGATGAAACCTCAGTCACCACCCTGTGGTGTTGCTGTGGCTTGTGGGGCATGGGGTGGCACAGCATGGGAGGGCATGGCCATGGGGTTGGGCAGCAGAGGCTGGAGAGGAGCCAGGGGGTGAGCAAGAGTGTGGCCAGCAGGAGCAGGGCAGGGATTGTCCCCCTGGAACGGGCACTGCTGAGGCCTTGAATCCTGGGCTCAGTTCTGGGCTCCTCACTCCCAGAAGGACATTGAGGAGCTGGAGCAGGTCCAGAGCAGGGCAACAAAGGTGAGGAAGGGTCTGGAGAACAGGAATGGGGAGGAGCAGCTGAGGGAGCTGGGGGTGTGGAGCCTGGAGAGCAGAAGGCTGAGGGGAGACCTTCTGGCTCTCTGCAGCTCCCTGCAAGGAGGCTGGAGCCAGGTGGGGGTTGGGCTCTTCTGCCAAGGAACAAGTGACAGGACAAGAGGGAATGGCCTCAAGGTGCCCCAGGGGAGGTTTAGGTTGGACACGAGGAACAATTTGTTGCCCTGGAGGGCTGTCAAGGCCTGTCCCAGGCTGCCCAGGGCAGTGGTGCAGTCCCCATCCCTGGAGGGGTTCCCAAGCCCTGGAGCTGTGGTGCTGAGGGCCATGGGTTGGTGGTGCCCTGGCAGTGCTGGGGGAAGGGTTGGACTCTTGAAGGTCTTCTCCAACCCAAACCATTCTTTGGTTCTCTGATTCCATGGCATTGGTACCACCTCCTCTGCAGGAGCTGGTGTGGCACGGGCACATTCCCTGCCTTGGCACTGGTGCCCACAGGGGTGATGACAGCGATGGCGCAGCTGGCACCAAGCCAAAGCAGGTTGGTGAGGGGGCAGAGGGGAGCAGCCACCCCCAGCAGCACAGGGAGGGTGTTTCTGGCAGGGGGTGGTAACTCCTGGTGCCATCTGGCAGTCCTGGGGGGCTGAGCTGGCTGGGTTTGGTGCTCCCTTGCTGCAGCCCAGTCTGTTGGCTCCCAGAGCAGCTCAGACTGGGGCTGGGCTTTGCCCTGCTGAACGTCCCCAGCTGCCCCCCACCACCCCAAACCCTCCCCCCTGAGCCCCCCAGCTCCTGCCCCTCAGCTCTCCTCCAGCTTTCACTTCTTGGAGACCCCAAGGGAGAGCTGAGCCCCTCCCAGAACCGGGCTGAGGACCTCTGCAGAGAGAAAGGCAGGCAGGGAGGGGAGGAGGGAGGTGCTGATGGGAAGACCTCAAGGTGGGGGTGAGGACCAAATCCTCCCTCCCTCCCTCCCCCCAGGTTCCTCTCCCCTTTGCTCTTGCTCTGCTGCTCAGCAGGAGCTGGGCAGGCAGAGGGAGGCCTCAAAGGAGCAGAGATGTGACGCAGAAAACCACAGAGGGAGGGAAACCAGCCTGGCCCTCCCCCCTCCCCCTCCTCCTGCCTTCCTGGGCTGGGGAGCAGAGCTGCTGGTGCCCCCCCTGCCTCCCCCCCGACCCCAGGTGGCCTCCAGCTCAGCCCCCAGCGCTGGCTGGCTGCTGCCCATGCCCATGGCAGCCCAGTTGCCCACTCTGCCCCTGCTGCTCCTCTTACTGGGGATGCCAGGTGAGGAGGGGGAGGTTAGGGAGGGGAGGGGGCTTGGAATGGTGGAGGAGTGGGGGAAGGGGGTGGAGGTCATGGCTGCTTTAACCAACTGCCAGCAGCAATGGTGCCAGGGGTGCCCACGGGGTGTCCAATGGGTGCCTGGGGGATGTGGAAGGGGTGGCTAAGGGGTGCCCATAAAGCGTGTAAGGGAATGTCTGGTGCCCAAGGGATGTCCAGAGAGTGTGCAAGGGGTGCCCAAGGGGTGCCCATAAAGTGTGTAAGGGATGTCTGGTGCCCAAGGGGTGCCCATAGAGTGTGTAAGGGGTGTCCAGTGTCCAATGGGTGCCCAAGGGGTGCCCATGGGATGTGCAAGGGTGCCCAAGGGGTGTCCAAGGGGTGCCCATAGAGTGTGTAAGGGGTGTCCAGTGTCCAAGGGATGCCCACAGAGTGTCTAAGGGGTGCCCAAGGGGTGTCCAGGGAGTGCCCAAAGGGGTGCCCAAGGGGTGTCCAAGGGATGTCCATGGAGTGCCCAACGGGTGCCCACATGGTGTGCAAGAGGTGCCCATGGGATGCCTAAGGGGTGCCCACGGGGTGTCCAAGGGTTCCCAGTCTGCCCTTCCTGCTGCTGGGCAGGTTTTGGGGTGCTCAGCCCTTGGCCATTGGTGCTCCTGCCTTGGTTCACTCCTGGCATGGTGACAGGGGTGCCCCCCAGGCAAGCACTGGGGCTCAGGCCAGGGGCTGGTGAGCAGGAGTGGGGGAGTCTGAGTCCAGCCCTCCAGTGGGACCACCCCCTGACCCTGGGGGACCCCAAGATGCTGCTCAGTGAGGATAGGGGTGCTGGAGGGCAAGCTGGGATCTCCCCAGACTCAGTCCCTGCCAGGCCCTGCCAGTCCCTGCCAGTTCCTGCCATCCTTGGCTGAGCCACATGGCACTGTGCTGCTCCAGGAGATGGTGATGGTGATGGTGATGAAGGTGATGATGATGGTGATGGTAATGATGATGAAGATGGTAATGATGATGGTGATGATGATGGTGATGATGATGATGGTGATGGTGATGAAGATGATGGTGATGATGATGATGGTGATGATGATGAAGATGGTGATGATGATGATGGTGATGATGATGATGATGGTGATAATGATGGTGATGATGGTGATGATGATGAAGATGGTGATGATGATGGTGATGATGGTGGCAGCATCCATTCCTTCTTGGCCATCCCTTCCTCCCAGCA
Organism: Indicator indicator; assembly: GCF_027791375.1. Classification (NCBI taxonomy): domain Eukaryota; kingdom Metazoa; phylum Chordata; class Aves; order Piciformes; family Indicatoridae; genus Indicator; species Indicator indicator. Next base: position 13,588,098 of record NC_072030.1, read on the forward strand.
ATGATGTTAGCTAATTAGTGGTAATTAGCAACTGCTTTGTTTGTCTCTTTTTTTCCTGGGTGAGGAGGAGGAGGAGGGAGAGCAAATCCCCTGAGAAAGACAGAAAAAGGTCTTCTGCTGGCAAGGAAAAAAAAAAAACCCAAAACAACCCAGCAGGACCCAACCTTCTCCTTCAGCCCCCAGTGCTGGGGGGAAGTGAGGCCAGCACAGGGCTTCAGGGACAAGAGTGTCCTCCCCTCAAGCACTAGGGCAGGGATTGTCCCCCCGGACTGGGCACTGCTGAGGCCACTCCTGGCATCCTGGGGTCAGTTCTGGGCTCCTCACTCCAAGAAGGACATTGAGGAGATGGAGAAGGTCCAAAGAAGGGCAACAGTGCTGGGGAACAGGAATGGTGAGGAGCAGCTGAGGGAGCTGGGGGTGTGGAGCCTGGAGAGAAGGAGGCTGAGGGGAGACCTTCTGGCTCTCTGCAGCTCCCTGCAAGGAGGCTGGAGCCAGGTGGGGGTTGGACTCTTCTGCCAAGGAACAAGTGACAGGACAAGAGGGAATGGCCTCAGGTTGCCCCAGGGGAGGTTTAGGTTGGACATGAGGAACAATTTGTTGCCCTTGAGCCTTGTCAATGCCTGTCCCAGGCTGCCCAGGGCAGTGGTGGAGTCCCCATCCCTGGAGGGGTTTCCAAGCCCTGGAGCTGTGGTGCTGAGGGCCATGGGTTGGTGGTGCCCTGGCAGTGCTGGGGGAAGGGTTGGGCTCCATGACCTCAGAGTTCTCTTCCAACCCAACCCACTCCATGATTCCATGACTCTACAGGCAGGTCTGGCACAGAGCACAGCATGGCCAGGGAGCTCCTGGCTACCATCACTGGTTCCCTTCCACCACCTGACCCAAGCCCCCAGAATCTCCTTTCCCCCCAGAACAGCCACTGAGCCCTGGGGACTCCTCCCTCCCCCAGGGGCAGGACTGATCTCCTGTGTCCCTTTTCCTTGCAGTTGTCCCCAGCCATGGGAGAGCCACCTGGAGCCCTGGAGGTGAGTGGGGACAACACTTTGGGGACCAGCTCATGGCTTCATTAGCAGCTCCTTGGCTTTGTAGGTAGCTCCTGGGTCAGGTCTTCACTGACAGTTGCTTGGTGGTGGCTTCATTATTAACTCCTTGGCCACAGCTTCCTTAGAAGCTCTTTGGCCATAGCTTTGTTAGAAGCTCCTGGGCCTGGGCTTTGTTAGGAGCTCCTCAGCCATGGCTCCTCTGGCAGCTCCTTGCTGGTGGCTTCACTGGCAGCTCCTTGCTGGTGGCTTCATTGGCAGCTCCTTGCTGGTGGCTTCATTGGCAGCTCCTTGCTGGTGGCTTCACTGGCAGCTCCTTGCTGGTGGCTTCATTGGCAGCTCCTTGCTGGTGGCTTCATTGGCAGCCTCTTGCTGGTGGCTTCACTGGCAGCTCCTTGCTGGTGGCTTCATTGGCAGCCTCTTGCTGGTGGCTTCATTATCAGCTCCTCAGCCCCAGCTTTATGACTGTAGCCAAGAGACCAACTCCACTGCATCACGGGCTCCATGCAGACAGGTGTCCCAGCTCAGCTTCACGGTGCTTGCATCCCCAAGCCCCCCTCACCTGCCCATGAACCCCTCACCACTCCATTTCACTCCCTGCCTCCCTTTGCCACAAGCCCCAGCTGCCACCACAGGCCACCAGCTGCAGCGACAAGCTGGCCAAGAGCTTTTGCAGCCCCGGGTGGAGCAGGAGGTGAGGAGGAAAGCCTCTAACTGCTGTGCTTTCCCAGCAACGCCCAGGCTGCAGCTCTCTGGCGGGGGCTGCCGCTGCAGCGGGCTGCTGGAGGTGCAGCAGGAGGCCGCCTGGGGCCGCCTGTGCTGGGACAGCTTCGTCGCAGCCAGACTGGCCGGCGCCTGCCAGCAGCTGGGCTGTGGCCCCTCCATCTCCAAGCCCCTCCAGACCATCGTCACCGGTGGGAAGGAGCCACAGATGAGGCTAGAGAGGTGTCGGGGGCGAGTGACAGACCTGGCAGGCTGCTCCTTGGTGCCAGCAAATTGCACCCAGCACATTTTCCTCAGCTGCAGGGGTGAGTCTGGATCCCCCCTCCCCCCCTTCATCCCCATCCCTGGAGACCCCCCACGTGTCCCAACCTGCTCCTTCTCATTTCAGAGCCAGTGAAAACCACCCCTGAACCCACATCAGTGCCACCAACCACCACGCTGGAACCCACTGGTAAGAGCCTCCTCCCTGCCTGGGGGGCACTGGCCAAACTGGGAGGCAGGGACAAGCCTCACAAGGCTTGGAAGGTCAACTGCTCTCGTTCTGCTGGACAGCTAAGCTTCAGGCAGGGTGGGCTGCGGGACTTCCTGCTCAGTCATGAGAAGGAAAGGTGGCCCTGGCCTGCAAGGAGATCTTCTTCCCTTTCTTCTCCCCCAGGATCTCCCAGGCTGCGGCTAGTGGACGGAGGTCTTCAATGCTCAGGCTTTGTGGAGCTGCACAAAGAAGGGCTGTGGGGAGCTGTGGCCAGCAGCCCAGGCCTGTGGCCACGAATGGCCACCCACATCTGCCAGCAGCTGGGCTGTGGCACGGCTGTCAGCACGGCTGCTCAGCCCCAGCCGGAGCAGGGAAGCCACTTGCCGGTGAGGTGGGAGGTGCTGGAGCCCTGCAGCAACCACTCAGCTCTCCACTGCTTCAACAGGACCAGGGGGCAGCGAGGGCACCCTCCTGCCTTCCTCACCTGTGAAGGTCAGACCTCATCCTGCCATGCTCCCTGCTGCTTCCCCAGAGCCCTTCGCTGGCCCCGGGGCTGCTTTTGCCCCTGCAGAGCTGGGGGAACCCTTGAGGGGGGGATCAGTGGGCTGGATGCTGGACATCTGGAGCCCTCAGCAGAGGAACAGCCCCACCTCCATCTGCCCCATGCACCCCACTACCTGCCCCATGCACCCCACCTGCCCCATGCACCCCATCACCTGCCCCATTCACCCCACCACCTGCCCCATGCACCCCACCACCTGCCCCATGCACCCCATCACCTGTCCCATGCAGCCCATCACCTGCCCCATTCACCCCACCACCTGCCCCATGCACCCCACTACCTGCCCCATGTACCCTATCACTTGTCCCATGCACCCCACCACCTGCCCCATGCACCCCACTACCTGCCCCATGTACCCCACCACCTGCCCCATGCACCCCACCACCTGCTCCATGTACCCCATCACCTGCCCCATGCACCCCATCACCTGTCCCATGCACCCCACCTGCCCCATGCACCCCACCACCTGTCCCATGCACCCCACTACCTGCCCCATGCACCCCATCACCTGCCCCATGCACCCCACCACCTGCCCCATGCACCCCACTACCTGCCCCATGTACCCTATCACTTGTCCCATGCACCCCACCACCTGCCCCATGCACCCCACTACCTGCCCCATGCACCCCACCACCTGTCCCATGCACCCCACTACCTGCCCCATGCACCCCATCACCTGCCCCATGCACCCCACCACCTGTCCCATGCACCCCACTACCTGTCCTATGTACCCCATCACCTGCCCCATGCACCCCACCACCTGCCCCATGCACCCCACCACCTGCTCCATGTACCCCATCACCTGCCCCATGTACCCCATCACCTGTCCCATGCACCCCACTACCTGCCCCATGCACCCCACCACCTGCCCCATGCACCTCAGTACCTGCCCCATGCACCCCATCACCTGCCCCATGTACCCCACTACCTGCCCCATGCACCCCACTACCTGCCCCATGTACCCCATCACCTGCCCCATGTACCCCACTACCTGCCCCATGTACCCCACTACCTGCCCCATGCACCCCATCACCTGCCCCATTCACCCCACCACCTGCCCCATGCACCCCACTACCTGCCCCATGCACCCCACCACCTGTCCCATGTACCCCACCACCTGCCCCATGCACCCCACCACCTGTCCCATGCACCCCATCACCTGCCCCAGGCACCCCATCACCTGCCCCAGGCACCCCACCACCTGCCCCATGCACCCCACCACCTGCTCCATGTACCCCATCACCTGCCCCATGCACCCCACCACCTGTCCCATGCACCCCATCACCTGTCCCATGCACCTCACTACCTGCCCATGCACCCCATCACCAGCCCCATGCACCCCACCACCTGCCCCATGCACCCCATCACCTGCCCCAGGCACCCCATCACCTGCCCCATGTACCCCACCACCTGTCCCATGTACCCATCACCTGCCCCATTCACCCACCACCTGCCCCATGCACCCACCACCTGCCCCATGCACCCCATCACCTGTCCCATGCAGCCCATCACCTGCCCCATGCACCCCACTACCTGCCCCATGCACCCTATCACTTGTCCCATGCACCCCACTACCTGCCCCATGTACCCCACCACCTGCCCCATGCACCCCACCACCTGCTCCATGTACCCCATCACCTGCCCCATGCACCCCATCACCTGTCCCATGCACCCCACCACCTGTCCCATGCACCCCACCACTTGTCCCATGCACCCCATCACCTGCCCCATGTACCCCACCACCTGCCCCATGCACCCCACTACCTGCCCCATGCACCCCACCACCTGCTCCATGTACCCCATCACCTGCCCCATGTACCCCACTACCTGCCCCATGCACCCCATCACCTGTCCCATGTACCCCACCACCTGCCCCATGCACCCCACCACCTGCCCCATGCACCCCATCACCTGTCCCATGCACCCCACCACCTGCTCCATGTACCCCATCACCTGCCCCATGTACCCCACTACCTGCCCCATGTACCCCACTACCTGCCCCATGCACCCCATCACCTGCCCCATGCACCCCATCACCTGTCCCATGTACCCCACCACCTGCCCCATGCACCCCATCACCTGTCCCATGCACTCCATCACCAGCCCCATGCACCCCACCACCTGCCCCATGCACCCCATCACCTGCCCCAGGCACCCCATCACCTGCCCCATGTACCCCACCACCTGTCCCATGTACCCCATCACCTGCCCCATTCACCCCACCACCTGCCCCATGCACCCCACCACCTGCCCCATGCACCCCATCACCTGTCCCATGCAGCCCATCACCTGCCCCATGCACCCCACTACCTGCCCCATGCACCCTATCACTTGTCCCATGCACCCCACTACCTGCCCCATGTACCCCACTACCTGCCCCATGCACCCCACCACCTGCTCCATGTACCCCATCACCTGCCCCATGCACCCCACTACCTGCCCCATGCACCCTATCACTTGTCCCATGCACCCCACTACCTGCCCCATGTACCCCACCACCTGCCCCATGCACCCCACTACCTGCCCCATGCACCCCACCACCTGCTCCATGTACCCCATCACCTGCCCCATGTACCCCACTACCTGCCCCATGCACCCCATCACCTGCCCCATGCACCCCATCACCTGTCCCATGTACCCCACCACCTGCCCCATGCACCCCACCACCTGCCCCATGCACCCCATCACCTGCCCCATGCACCCCACCACCTGCTCCATGTACCCCATCACCTGCCCCATGTACCCCACTACCTGCCCCATGTACCCCACTACCTGCCCCATGCACCCCATCACCTGCCCCATGCACCCCATCACCTGTCCCATGTACCCCCACCTGCCCATGCACCCCATCACCTGCCCCATGCACCCCATCACCTGTCCCATGCACTCCATCACCTGCCCCATGCACCCCATCACCTGTCCCATGTACCCCACCACCTGCCCCATGCACCCCATCACCTGCCCCATGCACCCCACCACCTGCCCCATGCACCCCACCACCTGCCCCATGCACCCCACCACTCACTGCTGCCCTCCTTCTCCTGCCTGTCAAGCCAAGCCAGGAAATCTCCCCAGCATGCAGGTCCCTGGCAGTGACCCCTCCAAGCTCTGAGCTTCCAACCCAGCAGCTGCTGCATGCAGGCAAAGCTGGGGAGCAAGAGCAGCCTGCAGCAAGCAGCGTGGCAGCACCCAGAACCCTGCAGGGGGGTGGGGGTGGAGGGTCCCAGCAGAGCCTAGCACCCTGCTCTTCCACACCTCTTGGGTGCTTGGTGTGAGCAGCTCCCTGCCCCTAGCATCTCCCCAGCATGAGCATTCTACTACCATGAGCATCCTATTACCATGAGCATCAGCCCATGACAAGCTTCTTCCCACCAGGAGCTTCTCCCTATCACAAGCATCTCCCCACCATGACCTTCTCCCCATCACAACCATCTCCCCACCATGACCTTCTCCCCACCATGACCATCTCCCCACCAGGAGCTTCTCCCCACCACCACCATCTCCCCACCATGACCTTCTCCCCATCACAACCCTCTCCCCACAGTGAGCTCCTCCCTGTCACAAACATCTTCCCACCACAAACATCTCCCCACCATGAGCTTCTTGTCTCCACCACCACCATCTCCCCACCTTGATTTTCTCCCCCATCTCTCCACCATGATTTTCTACCCCCCACCACCATCTCCCCACCATGATTTTCTCCCCACCACGGACACCTCCCCACCAGCAGCTTGCTGCAGCAGGGAGGCCCCAGCTGCAGGGTGAGGAAGAGGCTGCCCCCAGCCCCTGCCATCTGCCTGGGCTTTGGGGCTTTGCTGGGCAGCAGCTGCCAGAGCCTCTCCCCTGCTTCGTGTCCCCCCACAGGGGACAGCTCAAAGCTCCTCCACGTCCAGCTTGGGGGCAGCTCAGAGAAGCCAAGACCCTGGGAGCTGCTTCCAGCGGATGGAGGTCCCAAGTGGGGACCCCAGCAGGCAGCTGTGGTGTCTCCCCATGGCTCTGAGCCCTCTTTAACCCCTTTCCAGGCTCCCAGCCCCGGGTCCTGAGGAGGTTGGTGGCCGGCGCCACGCCGTGCGAGGGGGACCTGGAGGTGTTTCACCAGGGCAGGTGGCAGGGGCTGTGTGACAGCAGGGAGCAGCGAGCCCAGTGGGGCCAGCAGCTCTGCCAGGAGCTGCAGTGTGGCAACCTCTCCTCCAGCACCAAGAGCCAGGCCCCACCTGCCATGGGTGTCACCTGCAAGGCCTCCACCCTGCACCTCTGCTCCGGCAAGCTCGGGTCGTCGGAGATGTGCTCCCGGACCAGAGTTGTGTGTGAGGCACCGTGGGCAGGCTGGGGCCTTGGGGAAGGGGGGTAGGGGCAGTGCCACCTGCAGCACCTGCTGCTGGGGTGGTGCTGGGATGGAGCTGGGATAGAGCTGAGACGGTGCTGGGATGGTGCTGGGATGGAGCTGAGACGGTGCTGGGACGGAGCTGAGATGGCACTGGGATGGAGCTGGGACAAAGCTGGGATGGTGCTGGAACAGAGCTGGGATGGAGCTGGGAGGGTGCTGGGATAGAGCTGAGATGGAATGGAGCTGGGATGGTGCTGACACAGTGCGGGGATGGTGTTAGGATGGAGTTGGGATGGAGCTGGGATGGAGCTGAGATTTCCACACCTGGAGACTGGGCAGAGGGTGTAAACTCAAGGCAGGGCATAGGGAAACCCTTTCCCAGACTCCTTGCAGCCCTCCCAGTAGGGTGGTAGGAGCCCAAACTGTCTTTGCCCGGGCAGAAGGGGCTTGTCTGGTGCCATCTGTCCTCTTCCCCAGGTCAGGACTCCAAGCCACCTCCTGTTGGCACATCTGCAGGCACCATCGTGAGCATCTGCCTGGCCCTGCTTCTCCTGGGCATCCTCCTGCTCCTCTGTGGTCCTCCAGCATACAGGAGGCTGATGAAGAGAAGTAGGTGGAAGGAGAAGTAGATGGATGGGGAAGTAGGTGGAAGGAGAAAAGTAGGTGGAAGGAGAAGAAGGTGGAAGGGGAAGTAGGTGGAAGGGGAAGTAGGTGGAAGGGGAAGTAGGTGGAAGGGGAAGTAGGTGGAAGGAGAAGAAGGTGAAAGGAGAAGAAGGTGAAAGGAGAAGAAGGTGAAAGGAGAAGAAGGTGGAAGGGGAAGAAGGTGGAAGGGGAAGAAGGTGGAAGGGGAAGAAGGTGGAAGGGGAAGTAGGTGGAAGGAGAAGAAGGTGAAATGAGAAGAAGGTGAAAGGAGAAGAAGGTGAAAGGAGAAGAAGGTGGAAGGAGAAAGAAAGTGAAAGGAGAAAGAAGGTGGAAGAAGGAGCTTCTTCTCCTCCTCTTCCTCCTCCTGCTCCCCCCATCAGCATGGGGCAGCTCAGGCTTAGCAGCTCCATGCATCCATTCCTCTTCCCTCCATCTCCTTGAGGGGAGGAAGGAGATGCACGTGGGGCTCAAGCTGACAGATCCCCCCCTACCCCATCGTCCCTCAGCAGGTCTCTTTGTCCCCAAGCCTGCCTCTTTGTCCCCAGGCCTGCCCCACATGCTGTGGGCACAAAGAGCAGGGCAGGGGGGCTGGGGGGGATTAGATGCTGAGTGGACACAATAGAGCAGGCAGAAGGTCTCATGGGGGGCGGGGGATTACTGGGCTGGGGAGATGATTTGGGGTGACAGATGGGGTCTGGGGGGTGGGGTGTGGAGGCAGCTGGAGGAAGCAAAGCTTGGGGCAGGAGCATGAGGTCCACACCCCCCACCCCCCGCAGCAGCCACCTCTGCCTTCCAGTGTCCCAAAAGAAGCAGCGGCAGTGGATCGGCCCCACAGGACTCAGCCAGACGGGTGAGGAGATGCCCTCCAGCCACCCAGACAGGCTTGGGAGTGGGGGGGGTGGGCTGCTTGATCTCGAACCTCCTTCACCCCCTCCCCCCAGCCCCCAAGAGCAGAGCAGAGCAGAGCAGAGCAGGCTGCAGCAGGTGGAGGCGTGAGCGGGGCTGGGGCTCGGCCCCGACTCTCGTTTCCTGCCTTGACTCAGCTGAGAACGCAGCCAAGCCCCAGGGAGGGCACAGGAGCAGCTCCTGCTTTGACTCAGCCCCACCTCGGGGCTTGGCCTTGGGGGGGTCACCTTGAACCTCCCTCCCCACCCCCCTCCCCCAAAGCCTGACTCCCAACATCTCTTCCAGCCTCCTTCCACCGCAACAGCACCGTCAGCGTGAGGCCACGAGCAGAGGGGCAGAGGGGGCAGGGGGACAATGACTATGCTCAGCCCCCCCAGAAGAGCCTCTCAGCTTACCCAGGTAAGAGCAGCAGAGCCTTGGGAATGGCTTCTCCAGGCTCCCTTCCCCCTTGTGTGTGTCCAGTGGGGACCAGGCACCTGGGCAAGAGCATCGTGGGGAGACTCCATCATGGGGAGGTGACTCCATCATGGGGAGGTGACTCCATCATGGGGAGGTGACTTCATCATGGGGAGGTGACTCCATCATGGGGAGATGACTCCATCATGGGGAGGTGACTCCATCATGGGGAGGTGATTCCATCATGGGGAGGTGACTGCATCATGGGGAGATGACTGCATCATGGGGAGGTGACTGCATCATGGGGAGATGACTCCATCATGGGGAGGTGACTCCATCATGGGGAGGTGACTCCATCATGGGGAGGTGATTTCATCATGGAGAGATGACTCCATCATGGGGAGATGAATCCATCATGGAGAGATGACTCCATCATGGGGAGGTGACTCCATCATGGGGAGATGACTCCATCATGGGGAGGTGACTCCATCATGGGGAGGTGACTGCATCATGGGGAGGTGACTCCATCATGGGGAGGTGACTCCATCATGGGGAGATGACTCCATCATGGGGAGGTGACTCCATCATGGGGAGATGACTCCATCATGGGGAGATGACTGCATCATGGGGTGATGACTCCATCATGGGGAGGTGACTTCATCATGGGGAGGTGATTTCATCATGGGGAGGTGACTGCATCATGGGGAGGTGACTGCATCATGGGGAGATGACTTCATCATAGGGAGGTGATTTCATCATGGGGAGGTGACTCCACCATGGAGAGACTTCACGGCTGAGGAGCTTCACCAGGGTTGGGAGTGAACCCTAGAACCTCCCTGGACACCATAACGAACTTCATCTCCCCCCTCACCCCCCAGCCCTGGAAGGTGCATGCAGAGCTTCCAACCCTCCAGACAACTCCTCTGACAGTGACTACGACCTGAGCTCTGCCCGCAGAGTGTGACCTTCACCTCCTCAGAACCTGCCTCCACGCTGCCTCCCAGCTCAGCCATCCCCACCCCACCCACCCACTGCTGTCCCAGGGCTGCCAGCCGAGCTCTGCAGCTGCTGGATGGGGCAGCTTTGCTGGTTTGGTGAGCAGCTTGGTCTCTGCCTCCATCAGCCACCTTCCTGCTCTGCAGGCAGAGGTGGGACACACCAGGAAAAAAAAAAAAAGGGAATTGGGAGCCACTTTGATCCAGCAGCAGACTTTCCTGCCCATGGCAGGGGGTTGAACAAGATGGAAGCAAAGAATCATGGAATCAGAGAATGGTTCAGGTTGGAAAAGAACCTTCAAGATGATGGAGTCCAGCCCTTCCCCCAGCACTGCCAGGGCACCACCAACCCATGGCCCTCAGCACCACAGCTCCAGGGCTTGGAAACCCCTCCAGGGATGGAGACTCCACCACTGCCCTGGGCAGCCTGGGACAGACCTTGACAAGCCTCAAGGGGAAGAAATTTTCTCTAATCATAGAATTTCAGACTCGTTTGGGTAGGAAGCGACCTTTGAAGGTCATCCAGTCCAACCCCCCTGCAGTCAGCAGGGACAGCCCCAGCCAGAGCAGGCTGCTCAGAGCCCCAAACCTGACCTGCAGTGGTGCCAGGGCTGGGGCAGCTCCCACCTCTCTGGGCACCCTGGGACAGGCTCTCACCACCCTCAGGGGCAAACATTTCTCCCTTCTCTCCAGTCTGAATCTCCCTCCTCTAGTTCCAAACCATCACCCCTTGTCCTGTCCCATCAGACTCTGCTCACAAGTCTGTCCCCAGCTTTCTTCTCAACCCCTTGAAGCACTGAAATGCCACCAGAAGGTCTCCCTGGAGCCTTCTCTTCCTTGTATCAGTCTAAATCCCCCCCAATACCCACCCTAAACCTCCCCTGGCACCACTGAAGGCCATTCCCTTCGGACCTCACAAAGTCCTTTGCAACCCAAACCCTTCTGTGACTCCACCCCAGGCTGACCTGGAGCAGTGACCAACTCCTGTGCTGCTCACCTCAGCAGAAGCCTGCCCAGATGCCCCCAGACGTGATGGGAGACCTCTGGGGCTGGACCCCCCCCAACTCCTGCCACACTGAGAGCCAAACCCACCCATGCTGTTCCCTACTGCTCACCCATGCCTCAGGCATGCTCAGCTTGGCTCCAACCCAGCCCAGTTCAGCTCCAACCCAGCCCAGCTGAACTTTAACCCATCCTAGCTCAGCTTCAACCCAGCCCAGCTCAGCTCCAATCCAGCCCAGCCCAACCCATCCCAGCCCGGCTCTAACCCAGCCCAGCTCCAATCCAGCCCAGCCCGGCTCTAACCCAGCCCAGCTCAGCTCCCACCCATCCCAGCTTCAACCCAGCCCAGCTTAGCTCCAATCCAGCCCAGCCCAGCTCTAACCCAGCCCAGCCCAGCTCCAACCCAGCCCAGCTGAACTTTAACCCATCCTAGCTCAGCTCCAACCCATCCCAGCTCAGCTCCAATCCATCCCAGCTCAGCTTTAACCCAGCCCAGCTTCAACCCATCCCAGCTGAACTTTAACCCATCCTAGCTCAGCTCCAACCCATCCCAGCTCAGCTCCAATCCATCCCAGCTCAGCTTTAACCCAGCCCAGCTTCAACCCATCCCAGCTCAGCTCCAACCCAGCCCAGCTGAACTTTAACCCATCCTAGCTCAGCTTCAACCCATCCTAGCTCAGCTCCAACCCATCCCAGCTCAGCTTTAACCCAGCCCAGCTTCAACCCAGCCCAGCTCAGCTCCAATCCATCCCAGCTCAGCTTTAACCCAGCTCAGCTTCAACCCATCCCAGCTCAGCTCCAATCCATCCCAGCTCAGCTTTAACCCAGCTCAGCTTCAACCCATCCCAGCTCAGCTCCAATCCATCCCAGCTCAGCTTTAACCCAGCTCAGCTTCAACCCATCCCAGCTCAGCTCCAATCCATCCCAGCTCAGCTTTAACCCAGCTCAGCTTACCCATCCAGCTCAGCTCCAATCCATCCCAGCTCAGCTTTAACCCAGCCCAGCTTCAACCCATCCCAGCTCAGCTCCAATCCATCCCAGCTCAGCTTTAACCCAGCTCAGCTTTAACCCAGCCCAGCTTCAACCCATCCCAGCTCAGCTCCAATCCAGCCCAGCCGGGCTCTAACCCATCCCCACTCAGCTCCAACCCATCCAAGCTCTGCTTCAACCCATCCCAGCTCAGCTTTGGCTTGCACCCCACTACCCCAGCACCTTTCTGAGGAGCTTCCTCTGGATTTGAGGCTCTCCCATGGGAGAGTGTGAGGCAGGGGGGAATTTTTTTTTAGCCATTTGTGGGAGTCTAAGCAGCAGCTGGGTCACAGCAAGGTTCAAACCTGTACTGAGAGCAGAACCACCAGGCTCAGGGTTGCTCAGAGAGGGTCTGCTGGCTTCTCTGGCTCTCAAAACTGAGATAACTACACACTCCTCCTCCTCTTCCTCCTCCCACCTGGGCTGGGCTGAAAGCAAAATCTTTCTCCTGAGCTTCAGGAGAAAGACTGAGATGCCATCAGCTGGGTCCTGAAGGAGCTGGAGCTCCAGAGACAAGTGCTTGGCTGTTTGTGTGGGACAGGAGGATTTGGGAAGCTCAAAGGGTGGCTGTGAGGAAGGTAGAAGTGGTGAGAAGAAGTCAGAGATATTTAATAAGCAATAATTGTTGTCATTAAATTGGTCTTTGGTTTTTTTTTTTCCTAGTAATTATGGCTTGCTCTCTTCTGTCCCACACTACTCAGTGCTGTTCCTTGGACCTTCAACCTCCTGGTCAGGGAGAGAAAGGGCAGGATGGTGCCAGAGGGAGATGCAAAAGAGCCTGATCCAAACAGGCTCCTTAGGGAAGGTGGAAATGAGAGCAGCAAAGAGGAGCTGGGAGAGGATGGGCCTGCAAGAATCACAGAATAGTTTAGGTTGGAAAAGGCCTTCAAGGTCATGGAGTCCAACCCTTCCCCCAGCACTGCCAGGGCACCACCAACCCATGGCCCTCAGCACCACAGCTCAGAAACCCCTCCAGGGATGGGGACTCCACCACTGCCCTGTGCAGCCTGGGACAGGCCTTGACAGCCCCCAAGGGCAACAAATTATTCCTCATGCCCAACCTAAACCTCCCCTGGGGCAACTGGAGGTCATTTCCTCTTGTCCTGCCACTTGTTCCTTGGCAGAGGGTAAAAGGTTTTATCGACCCAAGCAAGAGGAAGTTGGTTGGAGGAGGCCAGGAGAAGATCAGGAGATCAATGCTGAGTGTCTGCTGGAGGCCCCAGCACTTCCCAAGGCAAGCACGGGTGAGCCCACCAGCAATTCATCAAGTTTTATTACTGCAATTAACCACAGCTATGGAATTGTTCCCCTCCCACCTCCCTCCCCAAAGCATTTGCCTCCTCCTAGTCCATTAGTAATGGCTCCTTATAAATAACTTACAGGGATACAGGCAGGATTCCTAGGATAAAGTGCTGAGCAAAGCAAATCCCATCAACATCCCATCATTCCCTCTGTTACCAAGTGTTTCCTGAGAAGGGAAGGTTGGAGGACCCCCAAAAATAACCACCCTGCCCTCCCCCACCCCCCCCCACCCCCAAACTGGGGCAGCACAGGGTTGGGAGGGGGCCACAGGAAGCTGCCATTTCTGCTTTTGATTCCTGTGACTCAAAAAGCAGCAGCAGCAGCTCGTGGTGGCAGCCCAGGTTGCCCTCAAAAGCACAGGGGGGAAAAAAAAAAAAATCCATGTGTGGAACTCTGGGAAGCTTCCAGAGCTCTCTGTGTCCTCGGTGAGGCAGAGTCCTAAGGTCAGTGGGAAAAGGCTCCTGGGCTGAACAGCAGCAGTGGTAGGAGGCTGGACCCAGAGAGACACATCTCCAAGTCTGGCTCTGCCTTTTTGCTTCCAGGGAGGTCTCCTTGGAGAGCGGGGAGGATTTTTGTGTCAGAAATGCTGTCAGTGTCCCCCCACCCCCACCCTGTGTCTTCAGGAGCTGTGGGAAGGCTGAGGGTGGTATCACAACCCTCTCACTCTCTCAGACAAAGGGGGGGGGTCCAGTGTCATGGTGGCTGCCAGCAGTGCAAGTCGTTCCCAGGTTCCTGGCTATCACCCCAGAGCCTGGGTGAGCCCATCTGGGCCACTTCAGCCCATGAGCCATCATCCCAAACACAACTCCAAAGAGTCAGAGCCCATGGTGGGGGACACAGCAGCCTCTCCAACCACCCCCAGAGCCACTCACTCTCTTCTCCTGCTTAATGCTTCTGCTCTGATGGGTGGAAGAGTGAAGCTCTTCTTCCTCAGTCCACACAACGTGGAGGGAGCAGTGGAGGATGCTCCCCCAGGGGGCTGGATTTAGTAGCCAGGCCAAGGAGGACGTTGAGGGTTTGGAGGTGGAGGGTACCCAAAGGGTTGGGGGTGTCCAGGAGGGTAAGGAGGTTGTGAGGGGATTGGGAAATTAGGAAGAGGGGGTTGGGTTGGGTAGGGGCACTGAGGTCTTGCTGCCCCAGGGGGGTAGTAGGGAGGGTAGACAGGTCTGGGTGGTGGAGGAGAAGGGGCAGGAAAGGGGGAGGGGGGAGGTGGGCCCCTGGATGGAGACCAGGCATAGACTGGAGCTGAAGATGAGCCTCCTGAGGGGGGTTTGGGATAGTCAGCAGCCTGTGCTGGAGGGTACCCAGCAGCTGGGGGAGGTTTGTAGGGAAAGGAGGGCTGGGGGCTGGGCTGGGAGGAGGCGACGTGTCCCACGGCGACCGGGGAGCCGGAGAAAGGAGCAGCAGGCAGAGCTCCATGGGCTGTGGGGCCTGCTGGCAGGTTTGGGGCTGGGCTGTAGGGCAGAGGGAAGGGCTGTGGTTGTGGGGGGTCGCTGGGTCCAGGTATGGCAGGAGGAGGAGGAGGAGGAGGTGGTTGTGAGTCCCTCACAGGCTCCTGCGATCCCTCCGACTTCCTCAGGACCTCCTGCAGCTTCTCCACTCGGACCCGGCGCAGGTGGGAAAGCTTCCTCATGAGGGAGAACTGCTCCAGAAAGGTCTCCAGGGTCACCTCACCCTCCAGGAACTTCTCAGCCATTTTCTGAGAGGGGAGAGGGAGGAGAGAGGAGAGGGAGGAGAGAGGAGAGGGAGGAGAGGGAGGAGAGGGAGGAGAGAGGAGAGGGAGGAGAGAGGAGAGGGAGGAGAGAGGAGAGGGAGGAGAGAGGAGAGGGAGGAGAGAGGAGAGGGAGGAGAGAGGAGAGGGAGGAGAGAGGAGAGGGAGGAGAGAGGAGAGGGAGGAGAGAGGAGAGGGAGGAGAGAGGAGAGGGAGGAGAGAGGAGAGGGAGGAGAGAGGAGAGGGAGGAGAGAGGAGAGGGAGGAGAGAGGAGAGGGAGGAGAGAGGAGAGGGAGGAGAGAGGAGAGGGAGGAGAGAGGAGAGGGAGGAGAGAGGAGAGGGAGGAGAGAGGAGAGGGAGGAGAGAGGAGAGGGAGGAGAGAGGAGAGGAGGAGAGAGGAGAGGGAGGAGAGAGGAGAGGGAGGAGAGAGGAGAGGGAGGAGAGAGGAGAGGGAGGAGAGAGGAGGGAGAGAGAGAGGGAGGAGAGAGGAGAGGGAGGAGAGAGGAGAGGGAGGAGAGAGGAGAGGGAGGAGAGAGGAGAGGGAGGAGAGAGGAGAGGGAGGAGAGAGGAGAGGGAGGAGAGAGGAGAGGGAGGAGAGAGGAGAGGGAGGGAGGGGAGAGGGAGGAGAGAGGAGAGGAGGAGAGGAGAGGGAGGGGAGGGGGAGGAGAAGAGGAGAGGGAGGAGAGAGGGAGGGAGGAGAGAGAGAGGGAGGAGAGAGGAGAGGGAGGAGGAGAGAGGGAGGAGAGAGGAGAGGGAAGAGAGAGGAGAGGGAAGAGAGAGGAGAGGGAGGAGAGAGGAGAGTGAGGAGAGAGGAGAGGGAGGAGAGAGGAGAGGGAGGAGAGAGGAGAGGGAGGAGAGAGGAGGGGAGAGAGAGGAGAGGAGGAGGAGGAGGGAGGGGGAAGAAAGAAAGAGGAGAGGAGAGGGAGGGAGGGGGAAGAAAGAAAGAGGAGAGGAGAGGGAGGGAGGGGGAAGAAAAAGAGGAGAGGAGAGGGAGGGAGGGGGAAGAAAGAAAGAGGAGAGGAGAGGGAGGGGGAAGAAAGAAAGAGGAGAGGAGAGGGAGGGGGAAGAAAGAAAGAGGAGAGGAGAGGGAGGGGGAAGAAAGAAAGAGGAGAGGAGAGGAAAGAAAGAGGAGAGGAGGAGGGGGAAGAAAGAAAGAGGAGAGGAGAGGAGGGGGAAGAAAGAAAGAGGAGAGGAGAGGAGGGGGAAGAAAGAAAGAGGAGAGGAGAGGAGGGGGAAGAAAGAAAGAGGAGAGGAGAGGAGGGGGAAGAAAGAAAGAGGAGAGGAGAGGAGGGGGAAGAAAGAAAGAGGAGAGGAGAGGAGAGGAGGGGGAAGAAAGAAAGAGGCGAGGAGGAAGAGGAAAGAGAGGGAGAAGGAAAACCATGGATTCAGCATTGCCTCCTTCCACTTCACCTCAAGCACAGCTTAGGCTTTATGCCTCACCCAGAGACCATCACACCAGCCACAAGCAAACCAAGAGCAATCCAATTTTTGTTTTTTGAGCAAGAAGGGCCAAATGACAAAGAACTGATCCCTGTTTTAAGGGATTAGCTTTGGAAATGCAATTACAAGTCTTTGAGGACTAATCACTTGAACTGGAATCACTTGCTGGCCATGAAGACCACCAGCAGCCTGGCCTGGATCAGCAAGAGTGTGGCCAGCAGGAGCAGGGCAGGGATTGTCCCCCTGGAGTGGGCACAGGGGAGGCCACAGCTGGAATCCTGGGGTCAGTTTTGGGCCTCTCACTCCAAGAAGGACATTGAGGAGCTGGAGCAGGTCCAGAGAAGGGTAACAAAGGTGGGGAAGGGTCTGGAGAACAGGAATGGGGAGGAGCAGCTGAGGGAGCTGGGGGTGTTGAGCCTGGAGAGAAGGAGGCTGAGGGGAGACCTTCTGGCTCTCTGCAGCTCCCTGCAAGGAGGCTGGAGCCAGGTGGGGGTTGGGCTCTCCTGCCAAGGAACAAGTGACAGGACAAGAGGCCTGAAATTATGCCAGGGGAGGTTTGGGTTGGACATAAGGAACAATTTCTTTCCCAAAAGGTTTTTCAGGCTCTGGAACAGTTGGACTCGATCTTAAAGGCCTCTTCCAACCAAAACAGTTCAATCATTCCATGAGTTTTTCATGGATTTAAGCCTGCAGCTCACCTCAGACTCCTCTTCAATTTTCTGGCTTTCCACCTGGAGCAGATCCAGCAAGGTCTGAGGACGCAGTGCTGCTGAAAACTTCTCTGGGAAACAAAGAGAACAGAAACAATAAACATGGGACAGAGGAAAATCAGCAGCATCCAGATCTGCTGCAACCTCCCTTTCCTGCCTTGGAAACTGTTACAGGATCACAGAATGGGTTGGGTTGGAAGAGACCTTTCACATCATGGAGCCCAACCCTTCCCCCAGCACTGCCAGGGCACCACCAACCCATGGCCCTCAGCACCACAGCTCCAGGGCTTGGAAACCCCTCCAGGGATGGGGACTGCACCACTGCCCTGGGCAGCCTGGGACAGGCCCTGACAACCCTCAAGGGCAACAAGTTGTTCCTCATGTCCAACCTACACCTGCCCTGGGGCAACTTGAGGCCATTCCCTTTTGTCCTGTCACTTGTTCCTTGGCAGAAGCGACCAACCCCCAGCTGGCTCCAGCCTCCTTGCAGGGAGCTGGGGAGAACCAGGTCTCCTTTCAGCCTCCTCTTCTCCAGGCTGAACAACCACAGGTCCCTCAGCTGCCCCAAGACTTATGCTCTAGAACCTACTCTGACTTCATTGCCTTTCTTTGGCCCTTCTCCTTGCATTCTCTTGGTGGCAGGAGATCTAGAGAAGCAAGAACCTCAGATTTCCATGGCTGCAGCAGTTGGGATAAGCATCCTTGATGTGTCCAACTAAGTGCCCAGGAAACAGAAGAACTTTATACACAGCAGAGCCCTCTCTGCCACCACCCTCGAGAGTTTCTGTGCTCAGCATGGCCAAGGCAGGCAGAAGGAGAAAAGGAAGGTTTACAGACACTCACCCAGCTTGGCCTTCTGCTCTTTGCACCTCTCAGCCAGCTTCTGCAGCTCCTCATACTTGTTGGAGAGGTCGGAGCGTCCTGCCTCCAGCGGCGCCTGGAACTTCAGGTTCTGCTCAGCCAAGCTCCTGTTGGCAGCCAGGGCCATCTCCCTTTCCAGCTGCAGCTCCTGAACCTGCAGGAGGAGACAGCAGAGTGATGGGACTCATGGCATCAGACACCAGAGGTGAGGTGCTACCCAAGGCCAGGCTGCTTCCTGCTGTCCCCAGAATACCTCCTGGGACTCCAGGGCCAGGCGCTCGATCTCCTCAGCGTTCTCCTGCAGCTCCTGGAGCTCCTCCACCGTCCGGTTCCTCAGGGTGTCCATCCTCCTGGAGAGGCTGCAGACTTCTAAGGAGCAGGGAAAGGCAACCAGCTCCAAGAGGAGGTTTTGCTAAAGCCAAGTGCAAATAGGAACTAATCCTGTTAGGGATTTAAACCCAGCCTGAGGGGGTTCCTCTGTGCTCTGAAGGTATGGAGGGCAGAGGGAGAGGCAAAACAAGACCCAGCTCCTCTGTGCTCCTGGCCAACTGATTTGTTTCCCCCTTCTCAGAGCATTTTTAGAGGGATTTGGTCTATGTGCCAGACAATTCTGTCAAGGAATCACCTACTCACAGCCACCCAGTGTTCCCCTGCCTCTCAGACCCCACTTGGCTCTCACCACAGGGTCCCATTCCAGACTCAAAGAGCAAAGCTCTGGTATCTGCTTGTGTCCAGCCACACCCACAGCACACATGGGACCACTGTGGCCACCTAGGCCTTCTCGTGCTTCATCACCTCTCCAGGCCCCTCAGCTCCCACCCCAGCTGCTGTGTTTCCTTTCTGTGTGTTTTCCTTTCAAGCCACGTGGTGCCATCGCTGCCCTCACTGCTGCTGTGCTCAGGAAACGTGAAGTGGTGGCTGCAGCCTCAGGAGCCACACTTGGGCTTTGAAAAATGGGAGCAACAGCACTGAAATCAGGGAAAGGACCTGCTCTGTGTCCATTCCAAATAATCACACATCATGGAAAGGTTTGGGTTCAAGGGACCTGCAAAGCTCATCTAGTCCAAGCCCCCCTGCAGTCAGCAGGGACAGCCCCCACCAGAGCAGGTTGCTCAGAGCCCCACACAACCTGACCTGCAGTGGTGCCAGGGCTGGGGCAGCTCCCACCTCTCTGGGCACCCTGGGACAGGCTCTCACCACCCTCAAGGGTCAAACATTTCTCCCTTCTCTCCAGTCTCAATCTCCCTCTGTTAGTTCCAAACCATCAGGCCTTGTCCTGTCACAAAGGGCCCTGCTCAAAAGTCTGTCTGCATCTTACAGGTCGTCTTTAAGCTCTGCAGGGCCACCAGAAGGTCTCCCTGGAGCCTTCTCTTCTCCAAGCTGAACAACCTCAACTCTCTCAGCCTGGCCTCACAGTAGAGGGCTTCCAGCCCTCCCATGACTGCTGTGGCCTCCTCTGACCCCACTCCAACAGGTCCCTGTCTCTGCTGTGCTGAGGACTCCAGAGCTGACTCCAGTACTGCAGGTTGGGTCTCAGCAGAGAGGAGCAGATGGCCAAAATCCCCTCCTTCCCCTTGCTGCCCACAGTAACACAGGAATACACCAGGTGAGCAAGGCACTGCTGACAGTGAAAGGGACATACCAACAGGGATTCCAGCGTTGTCCTAATTGCTGGTGGCTTTTCTACCTCTCACCCAGGTGGAACATCCCAATGCTATCACTCCAGGGAGGTTGCATCAGCCTCTGCAGAGAACATAGCACGAGAAGGTGAGGCTCAGTGTTACCAAATCCCTTCACCCAGGATCCAGCCAAACTTGTCCCAGCAACAACCACCTAAAAGCTGGGAAATCAGTTCCCTTAGTACATATGTATGGATGTACCATCCCTCTCCAAACAGAAATTAACTCACTAAAACAGAGAGTAAAACAGGGAGATCAGGAATAGTGGCAAATGGGATGCTCAGCCTCTGCTGCCATGTGGGGATGGAGGTCGTGGATGGCCTGTAGAAAACACCCAAAGGGCCCTGAAGAGAGTGGATACAAAGGGCTGGGCAGCGCCCCTGCTCCAGCACAGGGCATGGACTCTGGCCTCATGTATCTCACCGTTTTTTAACAGTGTTCTGGCAAGGCATGGCAGCGAAGTGACACTTTGCCTCTCCAAGAGGCAATGCACAGGCCCTCACGCCTCAGAAAGGCACCGAGAAGAGCTGCTCGCAGGACTGCTGCACCCCGTTCATTGCCCCCACCGCGTTAGGGAACCCCCCAACCTCAGCCCCGGGGAGCCCCGCCTAAGGCCTCCGTGTTCCGCCACACCGGGAAAGCCAGGTGCGGGGAGTGCCTGGGTTCACCCTCCAGCTAGGACACGGCAGAGACTGCTCTGCCAACGCAGAGCTTCTCCTGGGAGGTGTAGGGGACGGCAGCTGGCAGGCTGTGGCCTACAGAGCGACTGCCGGTACAAGGCATGGCCTGGCCGAGTTCAGCCCCGCTCCCGAAGGTCCCGGCGGGGTCAGGGCTTCAACCACCCAGCTGAGGGGCTGCGAACGTCGGGGAGAGCAGCGGGACCAGGCGCCCCTTCCCTCACAAGACTCGAGGGAATGACCCCGATACCGGGGACTCACCGCCGCGCATCCGGAAGCCTCTTTCCGCCGGGCGCTTCCTGCTTCCGGCGCGATGGCGGAAGTGGGCGGTGCCACGCCGGGGGGCGGGGCGGGATGGGGTGAGGCGATTCCCCCTCCCCTCGCCCTGAGGGCACTTCCCGCCGCCATCTTGTGGCCGCCATCTTGTGGCGGTGAGGCGGGAGGGCCGCCGGGGATGGGTTTCAGGTTGTTCAGCCGTGCGGAGGAGCTGTGTTTTACACCAACTGTGTGGCAATTTAATGAACCCTGTGTGTTTTAATAAATACTGTGGCTTTTGCTGAGGGTGCTCCTCGAGCTGTGGCCCACGCAAGCCCTCACATCCTCCATGTTAGAGTTGCATAGGAGCTGCCTCAACACTCTGCTTTGGGTGGTTTGGGACCTTTAAAGCTCGTCTAGTCCAACCCCCCTGCAGTCAGCAGGGACAGCCCCCACCAGAGCAGGTTGCTCAGCGCCCCACACAACCTGACCTGCAGTGGTGCCAGGGCTGGGGCAGCTCCCACCTCTCTGGGAAACCAGGGACAGGCTCTTACCACCCTCAGAGTCAAACATTTTTCCCTTCTCTCCAGTCTCAATCTCCCTCTGTTAGTTCCAAACCATCAGTCCTTGTCCTGTCCCATCAGGCCCTGCTCACAAGTCTGTCCCCAGCTTGTAGGTCTCCTTGAAGCACTGAAATGTCACCAGAAGGTGTCCCTGGAGCCTTCTCTTCTCCAGGCTGCACAACCCCAACTCTCTCAGCCTGGCTCACAGCAGAGGGCTTCCAGCCCTCCCATGACGGCTGTGACCTCCTCTGGCCCTGCTCCAACAGCTCCATGTCTTTTCTTCTGGTCCTTCCCCCCCAGCTTCCTCCCTGATAATTGACTCTTAATTGAGTTTTTCTTTTATGCCTTCCTGGAACAACTCTCAGCCTGCAGAATCGTTTCGTGTTGCTATCGACATGAGCTGACTCTGGCAGGTTTAGGTTGGGCATGAGGAGCAATTTGTTGCCCTTGAGGGTTGTCAAGGCCTGTCCCAGGCTGCCCAGGGCAGTGGTGCAGTCCCCATCCCTGGAGGGGTTTCCAAGCCCTGGAGCTGTGGTGCTGAGGGCCATGGGTTGGTGGTGCCCTGCCAGGGTTGGACTCCATGATCTGAAAGGTCTCTTCCAACCCAAATCATTCTGTGGATCTATGAGAGAGAAGCAGCAGGGGTGAGATAATGTGTGATCAACCCATTAGTGATTAGTGGGCTAAGATATCTCCATGCTCAGGCAGCTCATGCAGACCTCAGCAATGTGCCCCAAATCCATAGAACAGCATTTGTTTTGTTTTTTTTTTTTTTTTCCTGGAACCAGAAGATAAAAGCAAATCCCTCTGGAATACTTGTGCTGGCTTTCCTCAAGAGAGCCAGGGATGTTCCTGAGCAGCAGAGAAAGCTCTGAGCACATCAGCCTCTGCAGAAAGCCTCCTGAGGGTTGTGTTAGGATGGTCCAGAGAAGGGCAAGGAAGCTGGGGAAGGGTCTGGAGAACAGGAATGGGGAGGAGCAGCTGAGGGAGCTGGGGGTGTGGAGCCTGGAGAAAAGGAGGCTGAGGGGAGACCTTCTGGCTCTCTGCAGCTCCCTGCAAGGAGACTGGAGACAAGGTTGGGGTTGGGGTCTTTTCCCAAGGAACAAGTGACAGGACAAGAGGAAACAGCCTCAGGTTGTCCCAGGGGAGGTTAAGGTTGAGCATTAGGAAAAATGTCTTTGCTGGAAGGGTGGTCAGGCTTTGGAACAGGCTGCCCAGAGAGGTGGTGGAGTCCCCATCCCTGCAGGCACCTGGAGGTGGTTTGATGGCCATGATGCTCTTAGGACAGCAGTTGGCTCTTGCTGGGTCTTTCCCAGCCACAGCAACTCTGTGTGATTCAGTGAAGGGGAAGAACTCCTCTGCCTTGCTGGATGAGCCTCGTTGGAAGTGCTGAGCACCACCAAGGAGCCTGGGCAAGGTCACCCAGCACTCAGAGAGGTGCTGGCACCCAGGTACATGTTCCAGGAAGGGCACCTCTGGCCTCTGCTGGGGCCAGGCACCACGTGAGGAGTGTTGGACAATCAATGTGAGTCATGTGAACCCCAAGAGGTCCCCTGGCCTTTGAACAAGGACCATTTGTTCCTGGGGGTGGTTGATAAGCAGGTCAAACCCCATGTGGTTGGTTGTTGGGGTTTTTTTTTTTTTTTTTGCAAGGAATGGGGACTTGACCTTTCCATAGGGTGATGAGAATAGTTCCAAGGCTTTGATTGAGAAGGATGTGGAAGGGCTGGTTAAGAGGATCATAGAATCCAAGAGTGTTTGGGTTGGAAGGGACCTCCAAAGGTCATCTAGTTCTGACCTCTCTGCAGTTAGCAAGGATGTCTTCCACTACAGCAGGTTGCTCAAAGCCAGGTCCAGCCTGGCCTGGATAAAGTGGGTCCAGACCTGATGGAGTGGGGCCAGAGGAGGGCCACAAAAATGAGCAGGGAGCTGGAACACCTCTGCTACAAGGACAGGCTGAGGGAGTTGGGGGTGTTCAGCCTGGAGAAGAGAAGGCTCCAGGAGGACCTTAAAGCAGCCTTCCAGTAGCTGAAGGGGGCTGCAAGGAGGCTGCAGAGGGACTGTTTGCAAAGGCCTGAGGGACAGGGTGAGAGACAATGGCTGGAAATGAGAGCAGAGCAGATTTAGACTGGATGTGAGGAACAAGTCCTGCACCAGGAGGGTGCTGGAACACTGCAACAGGTTGCCCAGGGAGGTGGTTGAGGCTTCCTCCCTGGAGATACTCAAGGTCAGGCTCCACAGGGCTCTGAGCAACCTGCTCTAGTGGAGGATGTCCCTGCTGCCTGCAGGGGGGTTGGACTGGATGACCTCTGGAGATGCCTTCCAACCCTGGCCATTCTCTGACTCTCTGAAGGTGTTGCCCAGCAATCAGAGCTGTGATAACTGGGCACCTTCTGGGTCATGCTGAAGGATGAGGCCTCCTCTGGCATCCTTTGTTTGTAGGAGAGGTGGCTTCATGGTCACACCACACAGTTCCTTTACCAGATGACAGCCACAAAGGCTGATAGGACAAGAGGAAACCACCTCAAGTTGCCCTAGGGCAGGTTTAGGTTAGACATTAGGTTAGAACAATTTCTTCGCCTTGAGCATCCATCCCCGTGAGAGGAGGAGATTTGGGGCTGGTGGGGCTGTACCCAGCTCCTCCAGGATGTGTCCCCCACAAGGGGCACAGGAGGAGAGGTGCAGCTGGTTCTGTGCTCCTGGGGGAGGAAGGAAGCTGCTGGGGTGGCCACAGCACTCCTCACGAGGTGCTGGGAGGGGAAACCACAGGGCTCATGAGATCCCAGGCACGGGGGTGTGAGGAGATGGTTGGTGCCTTGCTGCAAGGACATTGAGGAGCTGGGGCAGGGCCAGAGAAGGGCAAGGAAGCTGGGGAAGGGTCTGGAGAAGAGGAATGGTGAGGAGCAGCTGAGGGAGCTGGGGGTGTTGAGCCTGGAGAAAAGGAGGCTGAGGGGAGACCTTCTGGCTCTCTGCAGCTCCCTGCAAGGAGGCTGGAGCCAGGTGGGAATTGGTCTCTTTTCCCAAGAAGCAAGAGGGAATGGCCTCAAGCTGCCCCAAGGGGAGGTTTAGGTTGGACATGAGGAACAATTTGTTGTCCTTCAGCCTTGTCAAGGCCTGTCCCAGGCTGCCCAGGGCAGTGGTGGAGTCCCCATCCCTGCAGGGGTTCCCAAGCCCTGGAGCTGTGGTGCTGAGGGCCATGGGTTGGTGGTGCCCTGGCAGTGCTGGGGGAAGGGTTGGGCTCCAGGATCTGCAGGGTCCCTCTGTGATCAATGCCAGCCCCATCCGTGCAGGTGATGTTGTTTTGCAGCCCCACAGTGGAGGCTGGGGGTGTAAGACTGGAGAGCAAATCAGTGCACAGGCAGGGAAAGGCTAAGAAAACAACCCCCCCCCGGGGGGCAGGGCTGAGCTCTGCAGTTCCTGCTCCTTGCTCAGAATTCACCTTTTGTTTATTATCTGGCCCAGTCCCTTTGTGGCTTGGGTTGGAGGTTCCTTCTGAGCCCAGGAGTCAAAAGGAAAATTTGGAAGCTTTCCCAAGGAGAAGGGGTGTGTGGTGGGGGGGAAAACCCAAACCCAAACAAAACAACCCACCCCTGATAATGTTCTTTTTATCTTCTGATGTGATGCTGGTGGTGAAGACAATGTGACCTGTGTTCCTCAGCAGGGAAAGGACTCAAGCCACTCAAGAACCATTCTCTGAGCCTCACCCAGCTCTTAATCAGCAGCTCAGCAGAGCTGCAGCATTAGCAGATAGTCAGAGAATGGCTTGGCTTGGGAGGGACCTCCAAAGGTCATCCAGTCCAGCCCCCAAGCCCCCTGCAGTCAGCACCACCACATCACAGATGGACTCCTGGCCACTGCTTGCCTCTCCCCACCACAATCAAACCATTTCCCACTTGCTCTTTACAGCCAGGAAGCTTTGTGGTCCGTGTGGTCACTCTCTGGCCAAAGAAGAGCCTTCACTGATTTACCAACCTCACCCTGAGGTCCCCAAAGCTCTTAGTCACCACCCAGGCTCCCCCACAGCAGCTCCAAGCTCCTGTCCCAGCAGGAGTCCACCCACCACCAGTTTAGCCAGGAGCAGCCTACATCTCTGGTGGGCTCTGCTGGAGAGCTCAATCAAATCTTCATCCCTCAGAGCAAATCTAAGGGCTTGGGCCCCTCAGGAGCCTCAACCCAGAGCTCTCTCTGCTCTGTTGCCTTTCATCTGACAGGGCTGACAAAGCCACCCTGATGTCCACCAGTGACTTCAGGGAAGGGACAGGAAGGAGCAGGGACTGGGGAGAGAAAGTTTGCTGCCTTAATCTGTGCTTACCAAGATAAGGCCCAGCTTGAGGAGGTGATTTCAGGCTCAGCTTTATCCCTGTGCAGATAAAGTTGGTTAAGGCCATTCCTGAGCTGAGTCAGCACAGAGCCTTCCCCACACAGGAGGCCTGAAAACTCTGCAGGGGTCCTGCCTGGCCCCAAGAGTGAGCCCAGCACCCCCATGGCCACTGACTTGTGTCCCCAGGTGGGCTCTGGGCACCATCCAGTCCAACCCAGCACCCCCATGGCCACTGACTTGTGTCCCCATGTGGCCTCTGAGCACCATCCAGTCCAACCCAGCACCCCCATGGCCACTGACTTGTGTCCCCAGGTGGCCTCTGAGCACCATCCAGTCCAACCCAGCACCCCCATGGCCACTGACTTGTGTCCCCAGGTGGCCTCTGAGCACCATCCAGTCCAACCCAGCACCCCCATGGCCACTGACTTGTGTCCCCAGGTGGCCTCTGAGCACCATCCAGTCCAACCCAGCACCCCCATGGCCACTGACTTGTGTCCCCAGGTGGCCTCTGAGCACCATCCAGTCCAACCCAGCACCCCCATGGCCACTGACTTGTGTCCCCAGGTGGCCTCTGAGCACCATCCAGTCCAACCCAGCACCCCCATGGCCACTGACCCATGTCCCCAGGTGCCCTCTGAGCACCATCCAGTCCAACCCAGCACCCCCATGGCCACTGACCCATGTCCCCAGGTGCCCTCTGAGCACCATCCAGTCCAACCCAGCACCCCCATGGCCACTGACTTGTGTCCCCAGGTGGCCTCTGAGCACCATCCAGTCCAACCCAGCACCCCATGTGCCATGGCCATACATTTCTGGATCACCTCCACGGATGGGGACTTGGTTGTGACCTTGTGGCCATTGCATTCCCAGCAGGGATCCACACCCAGGAGTTGATTTATTTGCCACTCAAGGCCCATCTTAGACCCCAGGTAGTTTTGGAGGTGTCCATCTCCTGCTGTTCATGACCATGCTCAGGGAATCCTCTGAGTTACCTCCAGTAATAACCAGTAACACCCAGAACAACCCCCTGCAGCAGTACAGGGGAGGGATGACCTGCTAGGAAGCAGCTCCACAGAGAAGGACCTGGCAGTGCTGGGGGATAACAAGTTGCCCATGAGCCAGCAATGTGCCCTTGTGGCCAAGAAGGTCAATGGTGTCCTGGGGACATGGAGAAGAGTGTGGCCAGCAGGGCAAGGGAGGTTCTCCTCCTCCTCTCCTCTGCCCCACTCAGGCCACAGCTGGAGTCCTGGGTGCAGTTCTGGGCTCCCCAGTTCAGGAGAGACTGGGAACTGCTGGAGAGAGTCCAGGGGAGGCTCTGGAGATGCTGAGGGGCCTGGAGCAGCTCTGTGAGCAGCAAAGGCTGAGAGCCCTGGGGCTGGTGAGCCTGCAGAAGAGCAGCCCCAGAGGGGAGCTGAGCAATGCTCAGCAAGAGCTAAAGGAGCTGTGGGGGGCAAGAGGCTGGGGCCAGACTCTGCTGAGTGGTGCCCAGGGCCAGGCCAAGGGGCAGAGGGCACAAAGTGGAAGCCAGGAGGTTGCAGGTGAAGCTGAGGAGAAAGTTGTTTGGTGTGAGGGTGCTGGAGGGCTGGAGCAGGCTGGCCAGAGAGGTTGTGGAGTGTCCTTGTGTGGAGAGCTTCCAACCCCCCCTGGGCATTGTGCTGCTGGGCAAGCTGCTGTGGGTGCCCTGCTGGAGCAGGGGGCTTGGACTGGCTGCTCTGGGGCTGGGGGCTTCTGTCATGGAATGCTTTAGCATGACCCAAGCTCCTCATGAGCCTCTGCACACACAGAGTCACCTCCAGCCTCATTCAGACACCAAAATCTGACATTTCCTGGACACGGGAGCCATCCTTTGGGAATTTTGTGGAGCAGGGATCCTGACCCAGCCACAGCTGCCCCAGGAGCAGACAAAGCAGAAGGAAAAGCCTCCAGATCCCCCTCGCTTCCCGCTGGTCTCCATCTGCTTTTGTGAGAGCACAGAGGGCATCTCCACATCGTTTGGTGCCCTCTGCTGCCAGGCAGAGCTACAACAGACCAACCACTGCCCCTTGGCCACCCAGCTCAGGTGGCCAACGTGGGCAGGCAGCACCCAAGCTGTGCCCAGGGAGTGCCCCAGGCACTGCCTGCTCCCTGCCCTCCCCAGGCTGCTGTCTCTGCCCTGCTGAGGATGCAGCAGGGTCGTGTCTGGAGCTCTTTGCAGCTTGGTTTGGCCCTTCCCCACGCTTCAGAGGGTAGCCTCTGCCAGGCCCCAGCATGTCTCATGCCCTCCATTTCTCTGCCAAGGTTGGAAACCTTCAGGTCAGGAACCAAGTCGTTGGCCTGAGCCTTCTAGATCCCTTCCCATGGCATCCTGAGCCTGGCTGTCCCCAGCAGTGTGGCCTCCAGAGCCACACTCATCTGTGACAACACCAGCCTGCTTGTGCTGCTGCTTCCTCCCTCCCATCCCAGAGGATGAGGCTGGAAAGGGTGTCAGGATGGCTCACACCACATCTGCCTTCAAGGTCCGAGGGGCAGAAGATCCCCAGAGGGCTCTAAAGCCCATAATAGTAAAGACTGAAAGGAGCCTGGGTGAAATGAGCTCAGGGGAGAGGTGCCACCATGAAATCATGCTGTCACCAGCACAGGGGCTAGAGGATAAGGCCAAGAGGCAGGTGCTGGGAGGAGAGGATCCTTACCTCAGGAGCCATCCTCATGAGCCACTCCCAGCCCAGGAAAGACCAAGCCTGGATGTTTCTCCAGCAAACTCCTTGCCATAGGGATTAGCCATGAAGATTAAAGGGAAGGATGGTGCCAAGTGTGTCTTGAGAGCTGTGTGGTGCCCAGGGAAGGACACTGGCATCTTCAGACAGTCTAACAAGGGGCCTAGACAAGGGGCAGAGGGCACAAAGTGGAAGCCAGGAGGTTGCAGGTGAAGCTGAGGAGAAAGTTGTTTGGTGTGAGGGTGCTGGAGGGCTGGAGCAGGCTGGCCAGAGAGGTTGTGGAGTGTCCTTGTGTGGAGAGCTTGCAACCCCCCGTGGGCATTGTGCTGCTGGGCAAGCTGCTGTGGGTGCCCTGCTGGAGCAGGGGGCTTGGACTGGCTGAGCTCCAGAGCTCCCTGCCCACACCACCCTCCTGGGATCCTGGGATGTGTCTCCATCTCCACGGATGCTCAAGCACCCAAGACCCTCCCTGGACAAATCCAGTCTTGTTTCTGCACCTTCAGCTCTTTGTCCAGGTGCCTCCTACATCCCCTCTCAAGTTCCCATTCTCTTTCTACTCCAGAGCTGAAGCTTTTATTGAGAACCCTCCCAAAAAGCCTTTTTTTTTTTGGTCACTGAACCCCAGCCTGTGCCCAGGTGACAGGGAAGGGCCTGGCTGCTGTGGGTTTGGAGCAGGCAGCAGCAATGAGCTGGCCCCAGCAGCCCAGCTCCCTACCACAGGGACACCCTCCAGAGCATGTCCCCTGCATGCTGGCTGCAGCCCTGCTGCCACCAAGACTCCCAGCAAGGAGAGGGCTGCTGGCCAAGGTGGCTTTGGGGAGGATGTGACCTGTCTGCAAGCAGGGCTGAGGGGGCTGCTGGCAGGTGGCTGGCCAGGAGCAGGGAAAGGGCAGGAAAGAAGGAAATGCAGGTCTGGGCTGATCACTGATAAGATAAACTCCCCTGAGTCCTCCTGAGCTGATGGATCTGCCCCAGGAAGCACAGAGCCTGGGCAGGCAGTTGAGTGGTGTTTGATCCCCTGCCAGCTGAGCAGCCCCCAGCGTGGGGAAAGGTCAGAGGATGGCTGTGGGCCAGTGGGGCAGGTGACACTCAGAGGGCAGAATGGGAGCTGTTGTCCCAGGCCAGTGAGGAGCAGGAGATCAAAGGAGGCTGTTTCCTTGACCAAGACTCATCCTGTCTGGGGGGAGAGCTTTTGGAGACCTTTAAATAGCCACAGTGGACATGCAGAAGGTGCAGAAGAGCCACAGCCTCCAAGTGCTGCTTGTGTCCCTGAGCCACCCCGAGCCAGAGTGCCTGAGAGCTTCCCTGCACTGCAGCAGAGCCTGGTGAGTCCTCCACCTACCCTTGCTGGCTGAAGGGACTCCACCTGCCCAGGGGCAGGAGCCTCCCCTTGCCCTGGGTGATCTCCAGGAGGTTCCTCTCCCCCAGCTCTCCAGCCTGGCCAGGTCTCTCTGCAGGGCAGCAGAGCCTGGTGGCTGCCAGCCTCTCCTCCAAGTTCTGGAGCAGCACCAAACTGGCTGAGGGTCCAATCTGAGCCTTTCCCCAGGGTGCTGATGAAGATGTTGAAGCTGCTTCTGCTCCTCAGCCTGGTGGCCCTGGCCCAGTGTGGTGTGTTCAGGTGAGCACTGGGGTGCCTGAGGACCCCCAGCCCCCTGTCCCTGCCTGGCTCCTGCTGACAGAAGGAGTCCTGTCCCTGCAGGGTGCCTCTGTGGAGGGGCAAGTCCCTGAGGCAGACCCTGACGGAGAAGGGCTTGCTGGAGACCTACCTGCAGCAGCAGCAGGCCAGGCTGGAGGACAAGTTTGCTGCCAGCAATGGTGACAGAGAGGCCATGAGGAACTACATGGACGTGAGCATGGCAGGGCACAGGGGCTGGCACCTGTGGGGCAGCCCAGGGGGGCACCAGCCCTGTGCCTGTCCCCCAGTCACATCCTTGGACCCCTTGTTCCTTTCCCACCCCACCAGCCTCTTACCTGTCCCCTAACCCTGTAGCTGGGGGGTTGGTGACAGCAGCTGGAGATGAGCCAGGGGGTGCCCAGGTGGCCAAGAAGGCCACCAGCAGCCTGGCCTGGATCTGTGAGAGTGTG
Organism: Indicator indicator; assembly: GCF_027791375.1. Taxonomy (NCBI): domain Eukaryota; kingdom Metazoa; phylum Chordata; class Aves; order Piciformes; family Indicatoridae; genus Indicator; species Indicator indicator. Next base: position 13,618,486 of record NC_072030.1, read on the forward strand.
GCCAGCAGGAGCAGGGCAGGGATTGTGCCCCTGGAGTGGACACTGCTGAGGCCACAGCTGGAATGCTAGGGTCAGATTTGAGCCTTTCACCACAAGAAGGTCATTGAGGAGCTGGAGCAGGTCCAGAGAAGGGCAAGGAAGCTGGGGAAGGGCCTGGAGAAGAGGAATGGTGAGGAGCAGCTGAGGGAGCTGGGCCATGGGTGAGCAGCAGACTTGGCAGAGGTGGAGATCAGTTGGAGTGGAGGATCTGAAAGGTCTTCTGCAGCTGGACAGGATTCTGTGATCCTTTCATTTCCCACCCCAGGAAGCTCTCCCCAATCCCAGCAGCCCCTGTGCCAGCCCAGCAGCCCCTCTGCACCCCCTGAGCCCTCTGCACCCCCCCACAGAATGAGTACTTCGGCAACATCACCATCGGGACCCCAGGGCAGGTCTTCACTGTGATCTTCGACACCGGCTCTGCCAACCTCTGGGTGCCCTCCATCTACTGCAACAGCTCTGCCTGCTGTGAGTGCCCAGCAGCCCTGTGCCCACCAGCAGAGGGGGGAAGGCTGGGGAAGGCCCAGGCTGGCTCAGTCCCCTGCCCTGCCTGGCTCTGTCCCCTGCCCTGCCTGGCTCTGGGGGTGCTGCGAACTGAGGAGAGCTCTGCCCTGGCTCTTCCCCAGGACACTGAGTGCTGGGGGAGGCACTGGAAAGCTGTGCCCAAGGGCAGGGCAGAGCCTGAGCTTCTCCCTCCTGTGCCCACAGACAACCACCACCGCTTCAACCCCAACATGTCCTCCACCTTTGAGGGCACCGACAGATCTCTGAGCATCACCTATGGCACTGGCAGCATGACCGGCGTGCTGGGCTACGACACTGTCACCGTAAGGGCACCTGGCCAGCCCTGCCAGCTGGCACACTGCCACACCACCCACAGCCCCAAACCACCTCTCCTTCTGCTCCTCTCCCCACACAGGTCTATGAGATCACCATCAGGAACCAGATCTTTGGGCTGTCTGTGACAGAGCCTGGGAACGTCTTCACCCAGGCCCCCTTCGATAGCATCCTGGGGCTGGCTTACCCCAGCATCTCTGCCTCCCAGGCCACCCCTGTCTTTGACAACATGATGGCACAAAAGCTGGTGGAAAAGAATCTCTTCTCTGTCTACCTGACCAGGTGAGCCCTGTCCAGAGAGCCCCAGCTGTTGCTGAAGACCTTTGCTCCCATGGCCTCCCAACAGGACTGCCTCTGGGCCCGGGCACCAATGCCAGCTCAGCCCCTGGCTCCTGGGGCACCTGGCTCAGCACTGACACCAGCAGAGGAGGATGGCAGCAAAGCCCCCTTGGGGCTGGCACTGCCAGTAGGGGGGTGAGGGAGGGCTGGGTGAGCCCTCAGCTGATAGCTTTCCTGTCACAGGAAAGAGGCCACTGGCAGCTTTATCCTCTTTGGTGCCATCGACCCCAAGTACACCTCCAATGGCATCACCTGGATCCCCCTCTCTGCCCAAACCTACTGGCAAATCAGCATGCAGAGGTAGGCCTGGCACAGCCCCCGGGCTGGGCATCCTCCCTTGATGCTGACAGGGGGTGCAGCCCCTCCTGCCGTGTCCAGAAGCCTCACCCTGTGCCACTCTGCCCAGTGTCACTGTCAACGACCTGCCCATCGCTTGCTTCGGGGGCTGCCAGGCCATCCTGGACACAGGCACCTCACGGATAGTAGTCCCCCAGAGATTCCTGCCCAGCATCCAGTTCTTCCTTGGTGCCGACTCCAATGGCCAGGTGAGGGCTTGGGCTGGGCAGCTGGACCCCTGGTCTGCTCCTTGGGGCACCTGGTCCCTCCTGGGGTGGTCACTAAGCTCCCTGTGGCACAGGTCATGTGCTTCGCCATCCGCTTCCTCTCCGACATTGCCTTCCGCATCCATGGCAAGTCCTACCGCCTGACACCTGAGAGCTACGTGCTCAAGGTGAGCATCCCACTGGGGAGGGCACTGGGGGGGCTTGGGCAGAGGCTCCAGCAGCTGCTGAGCACCGTGCCCCCCGTCCTTGGCAGCAAAGCGATGGCTCCTGCATCCTGGGCTTCGAAGGCATGGACAGCGACCTCTGGATCCTGGGGGACGTCTTCCTGCGCCAGTACTACAGCATCTACGACAGGGACAACAACAGGGTGGGGCTGGCCAGCGTGTCCTGAGCTGCACCTCAGGACCAGCAGTACGTCCCTGCTGTCCCCAGCTTGGTGTCTGGCAGGACTGAGCCTCCCCCCCTGCTCTGCTCCCATTGCCTGCACAATAAAGCTATAAAGCAGCTCCTTTGCGTCACGACTCTTGGGGAAGGGCTGCCCCAGCCACTCTGGCACTGCCACCGTGTCCCTGGGCATGGGCACCAGTGTGTGGGCAGATGGGGTTAGCTGCTCTAAATTAGCTCCAAGGAGAAAGGACTGGCAGTGCATGGAGGCAACAAGTTGCCCATGAGCCAGCAACGTGCCCTTGTGGCCAAGAAGGCAAATGGTGTCTGGGGGCATGGAGAAGAGTGTGGCCAGCAGGGCAAGGGAGGTTGTTCTCCACCTCTACTCTGCCCCACTCAGGCCACAGCTGGAGTCCTGGGTCCAGTTCTGGGCTCCCCAGTTCAGGAGAGACTGGGAACTGCTGGAGAGAGTCCAGGGGAGGCTCTGAAGATGCTGAGGGGCCTGGAGCAGCTCTGTGAGCAGCAAAGGCTGAGAGCCCTGGGGCTGGTGAGCCTGCAGAAGAGCAGCCCCAGAGGGGAGCTGAGCAATGCTCAGCAAGAGCTAAAGGAGCTGTGGGGGGCAAGAGGCTGGGGCCAGACTCTGCTGAGTGGTGCCCAGGGCCAGGCCAAGGGGCAGAGGGCACAAAGTGGAAGCCAGGAGGCTGCAGGTGAAGCTGAGGAGAAAGTTGTTTGGTGTGAGGGTGCTGGAGGGCTGGAGCAGGCTGGCCAGAGAGGTTGTGGAGTGTCCTTGTGTGGGGAGCAAGAGGCTGAGGCCAGACTCTTGTCAGTGGTGCCCAGGGACTGGGCATGGACAGCAGTGCATTTACAGAGGGGGTACCACCCCCTGGTGATGTCCTAAGTCACCCTAAGACCCCCTAGATGTCATTACAGACCTAGAGGTGCCCAGAGTGCCCCAGGCTGATCCTAGCAGGCTTTCTGGGGGCAAACCAGCTCCAAGCCCATGGGGTGGTGGCTGTGGGCAGGTCGGTCCCCAGCTCCTTGGCATGGCTGTGGCTTTGTTTCCCTGCAGGACAAGGTGACCGTGCTGGCAGCCACATCCCCTGCACGTGATGCTGTGACGGAGTTGGGGGCGCCCGGTCCGGCAGCAGGCACCCCTGACGCAGCCTGGCACCGGCGACCTTGGCATCGCTCAGCCAGAGGCATCCTGAGCTGCTCCCACTTGCACCTCCCTGCTCCCACAGGGACAGATTGGGCAGGATGAAGACCCAGCATAAGGAAGAGATGGACCTGTTGGAGCAGGGCCAGAAGGAGGTCATGAAGATGAGCAGGGGTTGGAAGCCCTCTGCTGTGAGAGTTGGGCTTGTTGAGGCTGGAGAAGAGAAGGCTCCAGGGAGACCTTCTGGTGGCATTGCAGTGCTTAGAGGAGACCTACAAGTTGGGGACAGATTTGTGAGCAGGGCCTGATGAGACAGGACAAGGACTGATGGTTTGGAACTAACAGAGGGAGATTGAGACTGGAGAGAAGGGAGAAATGTTTGACTCTGAGGGTGGTGAGAGCCTGTCCCAGGGTGCCCAGAGAGGTGGGAGCTGCCCCATTCCTGGCACCACTGCAGGTCAGGTTGTGTGGGGCTCTGAGCAACCTGCTCTGGTTGGGTCTGTCCCTGCTGACTGCAGGGGGCTTGGACTAGGTGAGTTTTGAAGGTCCCATCCCACCCAAACCAGTCTGAGATGCTGTGGTGATGCACTAGAACAGGTTGCCCAGAGAGGCTGTGGATGCCTCATCCCTGGAACCATTCAAGGCCAGGTTGGACAAGGCTTGGAGCAACCTGCTCCACTGGAAGGTGTCCCAGCCCATGGCAGGGGACTGACCTGGATGATCTTGAAGGTCCCTTGCACCACAAACCAGTCTGTGACCCTGTGAGCTAACCTGGTTCCCAGCAGCACAGCTCCTCCACCATACTCTGCCCAGTCTGACCCCAGACTAAACCACTGTAACCCCATCATCACTCCCAAGCCCCTGGCACTGGTGGTTGGTGGAGCCTGAGTGGTCATCTTGAGCGGTCAGACATGAAGAGGGGGCACAATGCCCAGAAATGACCACATCCAGCCCCCCACCCCCCTCCTCAGCTCCCTACCCAGTGCCTCCAGTTTGAGCCACAGAGTACCTGGAGGGGGTTAACACCCATCCCCAGCTTGCAGCCAGCATCCCTGTGGCCTGGCCGTGGCGTCAGCCCCCAAAGTGAGGATGGAAAACCCTCGACTTGACTTTGCTCCGGGGCCACCTCCCTTAAGGACGTTGTGATAACTGCCCCTGGAGCCGTTTGCCTTTCTTATCGGGGCCGCTGGGCAAACAAGCCCCAGCGGGGATATAAGGAGCCAGCCCGGGGCCAGGTGGCACTCTCAGCCTCTCCCTTCTCCTGCCTTGCACTCCCCTGAGCGACCACCATGAAGCTGCTCCTGCTCCTCGCCTTGGTGGCGCTGGCTCAATGCCACCGCATCTCCAGGTGAGCGCCGGCGCTGGGGAGGACCCTCCCCGGCACCCCCTCCCTGCTTGGGTCCTTGCTGATGGATGGCGGTCGTCGCCTTCTTCTTCTGCCCAGGGTGCCTCTGTGGAGGGGGAAATCCTTGAGGCAGGCCCTGAAGGAGCATGGCTTGCTGGATCTGTACCTGCAGCAGCACCCTTACAACCCAGCCGTCAAGTTCTTCCCCAGCCTGCAGTCCGCGGAGCGCCTGCACAACTACATGGACGTGAGCGGGGGGACGGCACCCTTCCCTGGCCCGCCTGTCCTGCTGGCCCCCTTTTCATCCCTCTAGCCCTTCACCTGGCCCTTTAACAATCCCCCAGGCCACCCAGAAGTCCCTCACCCAGCTCCTTGATCCCTTACCCATCCCACCAGCCTCTTACCTGTTCCCCTGACCTGATACCCATACCACCAGCCCCTCGCCCATCCCACTAGCCCCTTACCCATCCCCCTGACCTGTTATTCATCCCACTAGCTCATTAACTATCCTTCTAACCCTCTACCAATCCCTCTAGCCCTTAACCTGTCCCACTTAGCCTCTTACCCATTCCCTTAAGCTGCTAATCAAGCCCCTTGCCCCTTCCCCATTGCCCTCATCTCTCTAGCTCCTTACCCATCCCTTTAATTCTTTACCATTCTCTCTAACCTTCTCCTCCTCACCCCTCTCCTCCTCACCCTTCTCCTCCTTACCCCTCTCCTCCTCACCCTTCTCCTCCTTAGCCCTCTCCTCCTCACCTCACCCCTTACCCTCCTCCTCCTCACCCCTTCCTCTTCTCCTCCTCCTCACCCTTTTCTTCCTTGCCCCTCTCTTCCTCACCCCCTCCTCCTCACCCCTCTCCTCCTCACCCCTCTCCTCCTCACCCCTCTCCTCCTCACCCCTCCTCCTCCCCTCCTCCCTCTCCCCCTCCTCCTCCCCTCTCCTCCTCCCCTCCTCCTCACCCCTCCTCCTCCCCCTCTCCTCCTCCCCCTCCTCCTCCCCTCCCTCCTCCCCTCTCCTCCTCCCCCCTCCTCCTCCCCTTCTCCTCCTCCCCTTCTCCTCCTCCCCCTCTCCTCCTCACCCCTCTCCTCCTCACCCCTCTCCTCCTCACCCTTCTCCTCACCCCTCTCCTCCTCACCCCTCTCCTCCTCTCTTCCCCAGAATGAGTACTATGGCACCATCTCCATCGGGACCCCAGGGCAGGACTTCACTGTGATCTTCGACACCGGCTCCTCCAACCTCTGGGTGCCCTCCGTCTACTGTGCCAGCCTGGCCTGCAGTGAGTGCCCAGCAGCCCTGTGCCCCACCAGCAGATGGGGGGGGGGGGGGGGGGGGGGGGAAGGGGAGGAGGAAGCTTGGGGAAGCCCCAGGCTTGGACAGTCACCTGCTCTGCCCAGCTCCGGCTGCAGCTGGGAGCCAAGGATGGCTCCAGCCGGGTGTCGGATGATGGAGGAGGCACCCTTGGTGCCCAAGGGCAGGGATGACCTGTGCCCATCTCTCCCTTCTGTGCCCACAGGCAACCACCACCGCTTCAACCCGGCAGCCTCCTCCACCTTTGTGGGCACCAACGACAGCGTCAGCATCGCCTATGGCACTGGCAGCATGACCGGCGTGCTGGGCTACGACACTGTCATCGTAAGGGGCACCACGGCCCCCCCTGCCGGCTGGCACACTGCCACGCTGCCCACACCCTTTAAACCGTGCCTCCCTCTCCCCATCTCCCCACCCAGGTTGCAGACATCAAGGTCCTCAACCAGATCTTTGGGCTGACTGAGACAGAGCCTGGTGACTTCTTCTACTACAGCCCCTTCGATGGCATCCTGGGGCTGGCATTCCCCAGCATCGCCTCTGCTGGTGCCACCCCTGTCTTTGACAACATGATGGCAGAGAACCTGGTGGCAAGGGACCTCTTTTCTGTCTACCTGAGCAGGTGAGGCCTGGCTAGTGCTGGCTCTGGCACCGGTCACCCCCTGGAGGACCTGGCTTGGCGCTGCTGTCCCCAGCACTGGCAGAGGAGGGTGGCAGCGAAGCCCCCTCGGTGCTGGCACTGCCAGTGATGGGGTGAGACCCTCCCATGGTGATTTCCCTCCTTGCAGCAATGGGGCCAGTGGCAGCTTTGTCCTCTTTGGTGCCATCGACTACAGCTACACCACCAACGGCATCAGCTGGATCCCTCTCTCCGCTGAAACCTACTGGCAGATCACCATGGACGGGTAACCCTGGCACAGCCCCCCCAAGATTGGCATCATACTTGCCCCTCCATGATGGTGTTTTAGGGTGCAGCTCCTTCTCCCAAGCCCAGAAAGCTCACCCCATGTCCTTCTCCCCAGCGTCTACATTGGTGAACAACCTGTTGCCTGCTACCAAGGCTGCCAGGCCATCGTGGACACTGGCACCTCGCTGCTGGTTGTGCCCAGCAACATCCTTGGCACTATCTTTGCCAGCTTTGGTGCCAACTCCAACGGCCAGGTGAGGCCCCAGGGTTGGGGGATTGGGGGTGGGGTGGAGGCATGTTTGTGCTGCTCCACTGGTCCCCAGGGGACACCTGATGGCTCTCTACGACTCCCTGAAAGGATGCTGGGGAGAGGTTGGTGTTGGGCTCTTCTGCCAGGTAATTAGTGACAGAACAAGAGGGAATGACCTCAAGCTGCAGCTGGGGAGGTTCAGACTGGGCATAGGGAAGGATTTTTTTTTCCCAGTCAGAGTGGTCAAGGCCTTGGAATGTGCTGCCCAGGGAGGTGGTGGAGTCACCAGCCCTGGCTGTGTTTAAAGGTGGTTTGGATGTGGTGCTTGGGGGCTACGGTTTAGGGGTGAACCTTGCAGAGCAGGGTTCTGGGTTGGACTTGCTGATCTGCTGCTGGTCTTTTCCAACCTCAATCTTTCTGTGATTGCTCCTTGGGGCCACCATGGTCCCTCCTGGGCGGGTGGGCACTGACCCCCTTCCCCCGTGCCACCCGCAGATCAGCTGCAGCGCCGTCAGCTCGCTGCCCAACCTCATCTACTACATCAACAACGAGGCCTTCCAAGTGCCCCCCTCTGCCTATGTGATAGAGGTGAGCACCCCACTGGGGGTGGGGGGGGGTGGGGGGGTTGGGGAGGGGCTCCAGCAGTTGCTAACCACCTCCCTCTGGGCTGCAGAACGGTGGGTACTGCACCCTTGCCTTCGAGGGCATGGACGTGCCAACCGAGGCCGGAGAGCTCTGGATCCTGGGGGACGTCTTCATCCGCCAGTACTACACCATCTTCGACAGGGCCAACAACAGGGTGGGGCTGTCCCCTCTCCCCTGAGCTGGCCACAGGGACAAGCAGCCTGGCCCTCTGCCCTGGCAGCCCCAGCTTGGTGTCTGGCAGGGCTGACCCTCCTCGCCCCCTCCCCAGCGCTCCTTTCTCTCCGCAATAAAGCTATGAAGAGGCTCTCCTGTGTCCTGTCTGTCTGTCTCAGCCCCCTCCTGACCCTCTCACCCCTGTCCTCCTGGCCCTCTCACCCCTGCCCCCCTGGCCCTCTCATCCCTGCCCCCCTCTGCTGCTGGCCTCTGGCCCCGTGGCTACACGAAGACCCTCAGCACCTGTACCAATGTGGGGCTGAGGGTGCCCGCGGAGCCCTCAGGCTGCCCAGGGCACAGCTGTGCCACCCACTGCTCCCCTCAGGAGGCTTTATGAAGGCAGCTGGTGCTCCTCAGCCAGGGCTGGGTGCCCCAGGGTCACCACTTTCTGTCCCCATGATGCCATGGGGTTGGGGCTGGTGGGGGGCCAGGAGGGATGGGGAAGCTGGAGGGGACCACAGGGGAGCAGGATGGGAGCACAGCTGTGGCTCTGCCCCACCAGCAGCCATCTGATGCCTACCTCTGGGGCTGGGTGATGGTGCCTGTGGTGGTTCTGGGTCCCACCCTGGTGCTGGTGGTGCTTTGAGCTGCTGAGCACCATCTCTCCTCGCTGGGCACCATCAGGATGAACCCCCATGGTGCTGCCAGGGAGCCATAGATGTGTCCTGGGGTTGAGTCCTTTGGCAGGGGCAGCACCAACCTCAGCCCCCAGCAAACATCTCCCCTGATGGGACAGCTCGGGGGACCCCTGGAAAGTGTCAGCCAAGAGCAGACAAAATGTGGTGCCAGCCCTCCCCTCCCCCCAAAATCCTCTCCCACCCTCCCACCCCGACTCAGCTCCCTCAGGCTCAGCTTGCAGAGACCTCAAAGAAGTCTCCATCCATGCCTGTGCCAGCAGGGCAGGGCACATCCCTGCTGTCCCCAAACCCAAACACCTCCAGCACTGCCCCTGTCACCCTGGGGGAGGTCACTCACCCCTAAACCCTCCCCCCACCAGGAGAAGCCCCATGGCTGGAGTCAGGGTGGCCATGGGTGCAAGCAGAAGCAGGGTGACAGCATAAATATCAGGGTGACTTTATTGGTGACAGGGTGGGGAGGCAGCTGGACCCCTCCTCAGGCCAGGAGCTGGGGCGGTGCCCACCCTAGGGACGTGTGCCATGGTTGGGGGAGGTTGGTATGGGGTACCCCACCCTGGCCAAGAGCATCTCCCAGTCCCACATCTTGCACCCAGAGAGCTGCTGGTGCAAGGGGGGGGTTGGTTCCACCCCACTGCCCTGCTGCAGTGGGGTGGTGAAGGGCTGGGGACACTCTGGGGACCTTCTCCAGAGATGGGCAGTGCCTGTGCACCCGTGGGAGTGGGCACACACCCATGGGAGTGGGGATGCTGGTGCCCACCCTATCTGCTTGGCACCCCTTCCCCAGCCACCCACCACCACTCCCTAGGTCTGGTGGGCCAAGCCTGCTGGTCCTGCAGATCCTCTCTTCCTCCTCCCCCTCCTCCTCCTCCCCCTCCTCCTCCTCCTCCTCCCCCTCCTCCTCCTCCTCCTCTTCTCACAACACCTGAACCCTAGGGTGCCTCATGCCCACCATGGCTCTCCCCACTGGCTGGTGGCACAACAGAAGGTTCCACATTTGGGGGGGGTCCCCAGGTCCTGGGACTCAAACTGGGGCTGCCCGTAGAATCTGGGGGGGCTGCGGCCTCGGGGGGGATGTTGGGGGGCAGAGTGGGGGGCGCTGGATGCCCAGTGGGGCTGGGTGTGGTTGGAGGGGGCTCCCCAGCCGCTGTGCTCCTCCGGGAGGGTCCGAGGGGGGCTGTGTTGGGGAGCAGGAGCTGTGCCAGGCTGGGGCGAGGGGGCACAGGGGGTGATGGGGGGCTGGGAGAGGGGGTGCCAATGGGTGAATCCTCATGGGGTGGGGGTGGGGCCAGGGCTGGGGCCAGGTCACTGCTCTGCAGCGGGAGCCGGGCATCGGTGGCTAATGGAGAGAGGGGTTTGGTTAGCACCCACCTCACCCCCCTGGCACCAACCCCTCTCACCCAGCCTGTGTGGGGGGCACCCAACCACCCCCCCCCCCCAGGGTGCCACAGCAGGGCAGGGGAGTCCCGAACCAGACCCTGCTGGAGCCTGGGCACCCTGTTACCTTGGCAGGGTGGGCAGCAGGCAGCAGGCAGTGCAGAGGACTCGGAGCAGGAATGTGGGCACAGCCTCTTCTCACAGCTCACCTCTCCAAGCTGGCACCCAGGGGTGAAGGTGGAGGTCAGCCACACTGCCCCCCTCCCATACCCACTCACGTCTGCCACTGGTATGGACATCCCATGGGCGTGGGCACCCTATGAGCATGGGCATCCCGTGGGCATGGGCATCCTGTGGGCATAGGTATTCTATGGGCATGGGTATCCTGTGGGCAGGGGTGGTCTGTGGGCATCCTGTGGCAACAGACTCCTCAGGGACATAGGCATCCTATGGGAATAGGTATGGAAATGGGCACCCTATGGGCAAAGGCAGCCCATGGGCATGGGCACTCCACGAACATCAGCACCCTGTGGGTACTGGCACGCTGTGGGCATGGCCAACCCATGAGCATGGGCAGCCTATGGGCATGGGCAATCCATGAGTATGGGCACCCCATGAGCATGCCTGTGGGCATGGCCAATGACAGGCACAGGCAACCTATGGGCATGGGCACCCCAATGAGCATGGGCACCCCAGTGATCATGGGCACCCCACAAGCACCTTATAGGCATAGGCACCCCATGGACACAGACATCCTATGGGCACACTGTGGGCATGGCCAACACACAGGCATGAGCACCCTGTGGGCACAGGCAACCCGTGGCAATTGGACACTCTGTCAGAATGGGCATCCCATAGGCATGGGCACACTTTGGGCAGAGGTACTCCATGGGCAAGGGTACCTCACGGTCATGAGCACTTTATGGTCATGGGTACCACATGGGCATGGGCACCCTGTGGGCATGGGCACCCTGTGGGCACAGGCATCCCGTGGGCACAGGCACGCTGTAGGCAAGGGCAACCCGATGGAGACAGACATCCCATGGACACAGAGAGCTCCTGGGCAGGGCAGGGGCACCCTGTGGTCACAGACACTCCATGGGCACCTCGTGGGCACGGGCACCCGGCTCACCTGGCAGGTGCAGCGGGTGCAGGGCTGTCCCTCGGGGGTGAAGCTCTGCCCATTCACCACCTTCCTACCCTGGTAGTTGCAGTCTGGGTTGGGGGGGAGGGGCAAGATGAAGCTCAGCAGGGGATGGGGGGGAGGGGACACAGGGTCCCCTTCTCTCCCCACCATTCCCAGTTCCTACCAGTACAGACTGGGCAGCACTCGCCCTCAGGGTGGAAGGGGTAGGTGCAGAAGATGGCACAGTCCACAGGTGAACAGGCCACCGAGCCCAGCTGCAAGAGATGGGAGAGGGTCTGCTGTTGGTGCCCACCAGGGTGGGCTTGGGGGGGGATGAGGGGAGGAAAAAAGCAAAGTGTGAGGGACACAATCCTGAACCACCCAGGAGCTTCCTTCTGCAACAGGGGAGCCCCAAACCATCTCTGGTCCTTGGGGCAGCCCTCACCAGGCAGATGCAGCTGAGACAAGGGTCCAGGATGGAGGGAAAGGTCTCATTGTTGTAGAAGATCCTTCCCATGTAGGTGCAGCCTGTGGGGAGGAGAGAAGCTCTTGGGGTACTCAGGTGGCTTGGAGATCCCCCATGGAGACCTCTTTGCTTAAGCTCAGGCTGGGCTCAGTCAGCAAGGATGGGGCTGGTCAGCAGGGGGGGGTTTGGGTTGGACATGAGGAACAATTTGTTGCCCTGGAGGGTTGTCAAGACCTGTCCCAGGCTGCCCAGGGCAGTGGTGCAGTCCCCATCCCTGGAGGGGTTTCCAAGCCCTGGAGCTGTGGTGCTGAGGGCCATGGGTTGGTGGTGCCCTGGCAGTGCTGGGGGAAGGGTTGGGCTCCATGATCTTGAAGGTCTTCTCCAACCTAAACTATTCCATGATTCCATGATCCTGCCATGGGAGGGGGTCATGGGCGGGCAGTGGAGAGAGGATATAGTGGGGATGAAGATGGGACATAGAGGGGATGAAGAGAGGATGAAGAGGGGATGAAGATGGGATGAAGAGAAGATGCAGAGGGGATGAAGAGAGGATGAAGAGGGGATGAAGAGGGGATGAAGAGGGGATGAAGAGAGGATGAAGAGAGGATGAAGAGGGGATGAAGAGGGGATGCAGAGGGGATGAAGAGGGGATGAAGAGGGGATGAAGAGGGGATGAAGAGAGGATGAAGAGAGGATGAAGAGGGGATGAAGAGGGGATGAAGAGGGGATGAAGAGAGGATGAAGAGAGGATGAAGAGGGGATGAAAAGGGGATGAAGAGGGGATGAAGAGGGGATGCAGAGAGGATGCAGAGGGGGGTGAAGAGAGGATGAAGAGGGGATGAAGAGAGGATACAGAGGGGAATGAAGAAAGGATGAAGAGGGGGATGAAGAGAGGATGCAGAGGGGGATGAAGAGAGGATGCAGAGGGGGATGAAGAGAGGATGCAGAGGGGATGAAGAGAGGATACAGAGGGGAATGAAGAGAGGATGAAGAGGGGGATGAAGAGAGGATGCAGAGGGGGATGAAGAGGGGGGGATGCAGAGTAGGATGAAGATGAGCTAAAGACAAAACAAAAGTGGGATACGGAGGGTGATGCAGAAGGGCTGCAGGTGAGCTGGGGACGGGCCGCAGAGGAGGCAGCAGCCCTGCAGGGAGCCCGCAGCTGACCTGCGGAGCAGTCGGGGCAGCACTGGCCGGGGATGCGGATGGGGTGGGGACAGCTCTCCAGGCAGTCCGTCCGTGTGCAGCTGACCGAGCCGTCTGCCTGCGGGGCAGAAGCACTTGCCAGAGACTCTGGGGTACCTCGAAACGTCGCTGCTGGGATAAAACCACGACCAGGAGCAGCCCTGGCAAGCTGAGGGAAGGAAGAAAGGAAGGAAGGAGCAGGAGAGCAGGAGCCGTGCCCGGGGCAGGGGCGGGTAGGAGGGGGTGAAGCAGAGCAGGTTCTCATTCACCTGGCAGATGCATAACTCACAGGGATCGCCCGGAGACCAGATCTGTCCGACGGGAAACTCCACCCCGTTGTCATCCATCAAGCAACCTGGGGTGGGATACGGGGGTGGGGCAGGACACGGGTACCCCCCAAACCCAGCGCGGCATCCTCGGCTGCGTGGCCACGCACCGCTGTGCACACTCCTCAGCAGCTCCCCGCCGTGCCCTGCCCGGCAGCTCCTCGTCCCTAGCCGTCCCCTGCATCCTAGCCTCGTCGTCCCCCGGCTGTCCACCACATCTCTCCTTCCCCGTGCCCAGCAATTCCCGACCTCCCACCCTCCCCATCCCCAAGTGTCCCTCACACCCCACCCTGCCCATGCCAAGCTGTCCCCAGCATCCTGTCCTCACTCTCTCCCAACTGCTCCCCACATCCTTCCCTCCCTGTCCCCGGGCACCTCCCAACCCCCACCCCCGAGCGTCCCTCACATCCCATCCCAGCTGTAGCCCACATCACACCTGTCCTGTCCTCACCACCATCCTGTCCCCATCGTCCCCTGCATCCCACAATCCCCAAGTGTCCCCCCTCCTGCCCATTCTGAGGCATCCCTCATATCCTTTCCTCACTGTTCCAGAGCTGTCTGCTACCTCCCACCCTCCCTACCCCCAACAGTCCCCCATATCCCACCCTGCCCATGCCCAGCTGTCCTGGGGTCTCACCAGCAGGGGCTGGGGGGTCCTGGCAGGTGAAGCAGCACTGCCCTGGGCGCAGGAGCCGCTGGTGCTGAGGGCAGTTGAGCACGGGGCAGGGAGCAAAGGAACACTCCACCTCCCCACCCTGGGGACATGGGCACCTGTCACCCTCTGTCCCCACAGCCAGCCCCAGCCCTGTGCCCTCTCATCCTGCCTCAGCACTGCCCATCATCCAGCAATGTGCCCTCATAGCCCAGAAGGCCTCCTGTTCTGCCCCACTCAGGCCACAGCTGGAGTCCTGGGTCCAGTTCTGGGCTCCCCAGTTCAGGAGAGACTGGGAACTGCTGGAGAGAGTCCAGGGGAGGCTCTGGAGGTGCTGAGGGGCCTGGAGCAGCTCTGTGAGCAGCAAAGGCTGAGAGCCCTGGGGCTGGTGAGCCTGCAGAAGAGCAGCCCCAGAGGGGAGCTGAGCAATGCTCAGCAAGAGCTAAAGGAGCTGTGGGGGGCAAGAGGCTGGGGCCAGACTCTGCTGAGTGGTGCCCAGGGCCAGGCCAAGGGGCAGAGGGCACAAAGTGGAAGCCAGGAGGCTGCAGGTGAAGCTGAGGAGAAAGTTGTTTGGTGTGAGGGTGCTGGAGGCCTGGAGCAGGCTGGCCAGAGAGGTTGTGGAGTGTCCTTGTGTGGAGAGCTTCCAACCCCCCCTGGGCATTGTGCTGCTGGGCAAGCTGCTGTGGGTGCCCTGCTGGAGCAGGGGGCTTGGACTGGATGAGCTCCAGAAGTCCCTTCCAACCTCCACCATGCTGGGGCTTTGAATCTCCCTGGTAGGATGGTGTGGGGAAGCTCTCTGGAGCATCCCTAGGGATCTCCACACCAACCCTGAGGACCTTCCATGCCCCCCAGGACCTACCCTGCAGGTGCAGGTGGTACATTCATCCCCATCCAGGCTGAAGTGGGCACCGTGTGGGTACGAACGGCCCCGAAAGCTGCACTTTGCTGGGTGGGAAGAGAGGCAGCAGGGCTGGGGCTGGGGTGGAGGAGTAAAGCACAGCTCCTGCTGCACCCCCACCCCCAGCTAAGCTTGAGGTCCCCCTGTCTCCATGGGCTGGGGGTCCTGGGTGACCCACCTGGCTGGCAGGAGCAGCAGTCAGCTGGTGAAGAGCTGGGGCAGGAGCCTGGGGGGCATTCAGGGGTGATGCAGGAGATGTTACCACCCTGTGGAGGACAGTGTGGGGGCTGTCATGGGGGTGGCTAAGGGGCAGCAAGCCCCTTCCTCACCAGCACATCCTTCTCCATCACCCCAAAGCGGGGCTAGAGAGAGATGCTCCCACTCCAGCCCAATGTGGACTCACCAGGCAGAGGCAGACAGTGCAGTTCCCATTGGATAAGGAGAAGACATCACCCTCAGCCCGGGCCACCCCCTCATACCAGCACCCTGCAACACAGGAGGGTCAGGGGGGATCCTCTTGGAGCAGTGGAGCTGACTCAGGGACACACACTGGAGCTCACCTGAGCAGCTGGGACAGCAGCCCCCGACTGGGGCTGGCAGTGGGTGGGAGCAGGACACAGGGCAGCTGATGGCCTCGCAGAGCACTTGTCCCCCCTGCAAGGACAGCTGGTGGCTCCAGCCAGTGTCAAGCTGGGGGGGCTGGGGAGGGGTGGGGAGGATGGGAGCCTTACCTGGCAGGTACAGCTCTGGCACCCCAGCTCTGCCCAGCGAGCCCCAGGCTCCCGGGGGACCCCCCGGTGCCAACAGCGTTGGGCTGATGGGATGGAGGTGCCAGGAGCTCCCACAGCACCTGGGGATGGCTCAGTGGCCAGGGACACCGAGATGGGTGAGGAGAAAGGAAGCTGGGTGCCAGGAGCTGCAGCTGGGAGGTGGGATGAGGAACCAGCCAGGAGGGGTCCTCCAGAGCCGGGTGGCAGCAGGACGAGGGTGGGTGGATGCTGCAGGGACTGCAGGATGGGCGACGGGGCCAGGATGGATTTGGGGTAACCTAGGAGAGAAACGACGTCGCTGAGGAGAGGAAGGGAGCTGAGGCCATCTGACTGAGCTGCCATGGGCTGGGGGAGGAGGTGGTTACCTTCACAGGAGACCCTGTCCCCGCTGAGGCGGTAGCCGGGGCGGCAGGAGCAGAGGAAGCTGCCCGGGGTGTTGTGGCAGGAGTGGTGGCAGGCGCGGCGCCCCCCGGGCCACCGGCACTCGTTGACGTCTGTGGGGAAAAAGGCAGCGATCAGGGGCCCGGCAGGAGGGGCTGCACCCCTGGAAATGGCTCAAGGAGGGAGCCTGGCACTGAGGGGTCTCCTCCAGTGTGGTCGGCGAGGTGAAGTGCAGCCTCTATGAGGCTGGAGGTGAGTGAGACCCAGCTGAGTGTGGTGGGGCTGAGGGCTGGGATGGCATCCAGAGGGACCTGGATGGGCTGCAGAAGTGGGAGTGTGAACCTCACCAGGCTGAACAAAACCAAGTGCAAGGTCCTGCACCTGGGCTGGGGGAATCCACAGAACCCCAGCATGGTTTGGGTTGGAAGAGACCTTTCAGGTCACGGAGTCCAACCCCTAACCCAGCACTGCCAGGGCACCACCAAACCATGGCCCTCAGCACCATGTCTAGTGTCCAACTACGGAGTCTTCAGCACAGGACTTGTTGGACCAGGTGAAGATGATCAGGGTCTGGAAGCCCTCTGCTGTGAGGCCAGGTTGAGAGAGTTGGAAGAAGAGAAGGCTCCAGGAACACCTTCTGGTGGCCTTTCAGTAATTAAAGGAGACCAATGAGCTGGGGACAAACTTGTGAGCAAGGCCCTTTGTGGCAGGGCAAGGGCTGATGGTTTGGAACTAACAGAGGGAGATTGAGACTGGAGAGAAGGAGAAATGTTTGCCCCTGAGGGTGGTGAGAGCCTGTCCTAGGGTGCCCAGAGAGGTGGGAGCTGCCCCATTCCTGGCACCACTGCAGGTCAGGTTGGTTGGGGCTCTGAGCAACCTGCTCTGGTTGGGTCTGTCCCTGCTGACTGAAGGGGGGCTTGGACTAGGTGAGCTTTGAAGGTCCCATCCCACCCAAACCATTCTGGGATTCTATGTTGAGACCCAGGAACAGGTTGCCCAGAGAGGCTGTGGATGCCTCATCCCTGGAAGGGTTCAAGTCCAGGTTGGATGGGGCTTGGCACAACCTGCTCTGGTTGAAGTCTCATTCCCTGAAGAGCTTCCAGCCCTCCCTGCCCATTGTGTTCCTGGGCAAGCTGCTGTGGGTGCCCTGCTTCAGGCCAGGCTGGACAAGGCTTGGAGCAACCTGCTCCAGGGAAGGTGTCCCCAGCCAGCCCAGAGCAGGGGCTGAGGAGGGGAAGGTTTGACCTAGACGAGATTGAAGAACCCTTCCAAGCCTAGGATGCCACAAGCCTGTGGTGGGCTCAGTGCCCCCTGCAGGGTCCGTGGTGCTCACCCAGGCAGGAGTGGCGGTTGCCGTGCAGGTGGTAGCCAGGCCGGCAGGAGCAGCGGTAGCTGCCGACGCTGTTCTTGCAGCGGTGCTGGCACGGCGTGGCCAGGCACTCGTCTGTATCTGCCAAGGGAGGGAGAGCCCCAGGGTCAGTGGCTCCAGCTGGGCCACCCTTGGTCCCCTCCCTCTGGTCCCCCCACGCACCCTGGCAGCTGTGGCGGTCGGCGGAGAGCTGCATGCCAGGGCCGCACTCGCAGACGAAGCCGCCCTCGGTGTTGACGCAGAGCCCTTCGCAGGCAGCACTCAGGCACTCGTCGATGTCTTGAGGGGGGTGAGAAGGGGACAGCTGGAGGTCGGGGCACCACCGCTGCTGGGACCTGTCCTCCCAGCAGGACCTCCCCGTCCCTGCCCGCCGGGACCTGTCCTCCCAGCAGGACCTCCCCGTCCCTGCCCGCCGGGACCTGCCCTCCCTCCAGGACCTCCCCGTCCCTGCCTGCCGGGACCTGTCCTCCCTCCAGGACCTCCCCGTCCCTGCCCGCCGGGACCTGTCCTCCCGGCAGGACCTCCCTGTCCCTGCCCGCCGGGACCTGCCCTCCCAGCAGGACCTCCCCGTCCCTGCCTGCCGGGACCTGCCCTCCCCCCAGGACCTCCCCGTCCCTGCCCGCCGGGACTTGTCCTCCCGGCAGGACCTCCCCGTCCCTGCTCACCGGTGCAGCGCACGCCGTTGGTCGTCTCCAGCATGGAGAAGCCAAGAGGGCAGACTCGGGAGACCTCCTGGCACCCACCGTGGTTACAGGAGAGGTCACAGCCGTACTCCCCACACGTCCCTGGTGGCTCTGAAAGAGGGACAAGGGGTCCACGGGGCACCAATGCCATCCCAATGCCCGCCCACCCGGCCAGCCCGGCCCCGCGGCGCCCACTCCCTGGACCGCACCCCTCGGGAGCACCTCTGTGCTTGTCAGGGACGGGGACCACGCCAGGGGACGGTGCGAGGAGAGGTGACAAGGAGCGTGGTGCCAGGGGGTCGTGGCTTTTGGCAGAGCAGGAGCAGGTGGGTACCTGGGCAGGTGACGCCCTGCTCTCCATCCGGGCACGAGCAGAGGTTGGGAGCAATGCAGAAGCCACTGCCGCAGCCGAAGGAGCAAAGAGCTGTGGGGACAGGGGACAGGTGGCCACCAAGAGGGCAAGGACCCCCCCCAGACCCACCCAGCCAGCCTCCCCTGTGCCCCCCAGCCCCCTGTACTCACGCAGGGTGCAGTGGCCACTGCCTGGGGCCACCATCCACCCGGGGCAACATCCGCTGCCAAAGCCTGAGAAGCAGACATGGGGTCCCAGGCGACGTCTGTGTGACCACGAGAGGCTGAGGTCACCTTGGCCACCCTGCCCCAAGACCCCAGGGCAAGGAGCGAAGGTCCTGGGGGAGCTTCTCCAGTGAGGTCACCCTGCCCCAAGACCCCAGGACAAGGAGCAAAAGTCCTGGGGGAGCCACCTCCCATTGGTGGGGATCTCTCCATCCCAAGAAGATGGGGACAGGAGGACATACAGGAGTGGTGCCCATGGCCACCCCATCCCAGGTATGGATCCAGGGGAAGGCAGGTATGTGGTGACCCCAAATCAAGGTGGGATGGAGGGAGAGGATCATGTCCCAGCTAAGCCAAGTATGGGAGCATGTGGTGACAGGGGAGAAATGTCCCCCAGGAGGACAATGGGGGGCAGGACATGGATGTAGGCAGCAGGACATGGATGTGGGGAGCAGGAGGTGGATGGAAGGAGCAGGACACAGATGTGGGGAGCAGGGCACAGATGTGGGGAGCAGGAGGTGGATGGAAGGAGCAGGACACAGATGTGGGGAGCAGGGCACAGATGTGGGGAGCAGGAGGTGGATGGAAGGAGCAGGGCACAGATGTGGGGAGCAGGGCACAGATTGAAGGAGCAGGACAAATTTGGGGAGTGGGAGGTGGACAGAAGGAGCAGGATGCAGATGTGGGGAGCAGCACGGATGCAGGGAGCAGGACATGGATGTGGGGGCAGGACACAGATGCAAGGAGCAACACATGGATGCAGGGAGCAGAACTCCTGCAAGGGTGACATTCCCCTGGCCCCCAGGGCAGCAGGAGGAGCCCGTGGAGTGCCATCCCCTCCAGCTGGGATGGGCTGAGGCACCAGCAGAGCCCCGACGGCAGCTGTGAGGGGACAGCGGAGCTGGACACCACACTCCACCCTGCCCAGGTGTAGCTGGGAGAAGGAGAAGGAAAAGGAGGAGGAAAAGCCGGGCTACCTCTCTACAGCAAAGCTGGTTGGCTTCTTCTTGCCGGGATAGACCCTGCCCTGGCTTCCCGGGAAGAACAGGGACACACAGGCAGCATGGAAGAGCAGCTCCACCAACATGACAGCGTCTGCGGCACGCTCCCAACTCCTGCCTTCCCTTCCTGCCTTCCACGGGCGCCTACCACATGTTGGCCCTTGGCCCTGCTCCTCCTCCTCCTCCTCCTTCTCCTCCTCCTCCTGCTCTGGCTGGGTCTGGAACAATGCAGGGGGTGGAGGGAGGCGAAGGCTGGTGGGGGTGGAGAGGGGTGGAAAACCCCACGGACACCCAGCTCTCCACCCACCCTCCCAGTCTGGAGGTGGATGTGGGGATGCTCGCCCCAAGGTTGGCTCCTTTGGCCGAGGCCAGAGGTTCCATGGTGGTCATGAGGGTGGTGGGGCTCTAAGGAGAAGAAGGGGGTCCTCGATGAGGTGGGAAGCAGCAGAGAAAGCGTGTCCCCCCTCCTCCCCCCCCCCCCGTTCTTCTCTCCTTTCCCACATCTGGCAAAGCTCTGACATGGCCTCTCCCCACCCCTCCTCCTCCTCCCTCCTGGAGGCACTGGGCTGCCTTCCCAGTCCTGCACTGGGACCCACCATCGAGCAGCACGCAGCAGAGAAAGAGGCCAAAGTGGAGCTGGGATGGGGAGAAGGGTGCAGGGTGCTGTGGGACACCCCTAGAGTGGGGTCACCTTGCTCCAAGGCTTCACCTCCCCCCAGCCAACCAACCCCCCCATCCTGGCCCCTCAACCCTTCCTGGGCTGGTGGGCTGAAGGTCACAGGTAAATGATTTATACCAGGGAGCAAAGGGCTGCTTGGTGCAAAGCTGGGGGGTGATATCTTCAGCCTCACCAGAGAAAGGACCCCTCAGCCCCCAGCTCCCCCTTTGCTGCTGACTTTCCCACACACCCACCAAAAAAAAGGGAGTTGGGGTCACCCAAGCAGGACACAGCATGACCCCCAGCACCCCTTGGCCCCCAGCTCCCCGTTTGCTGCTGACTTTCCCCCACACCCACCAGAAAAATGGGGTTGGGGGTGACCCAAGCAGGACACAGCATGACCCTCAGCACCCCTTCCCCCTCACCCTGTGCTTCCACATCAAGTCACTGGAGGGGGGGGGGGATGACAGATGCTGGATCTAGGGGTGCACGACCCCCAGATTTGAAGGGGGGAAGCAAGGAAATCTCTGTCCCAAAGGGATACAACAGCTCCAGCTCCTGGTGGGGGAGAGTGGTTGGAGTGTGACCAGTGGTATGGGACAATCCCCCAGCCCTGCCCTGCCCAGCAGCACTTTGAACCAGGCTTTTGGCACACAAAGGGTGTGGGGGGACACACCCCCTCAGCACCAGTATCCCCAGTTCTACTGGGGAAGGACAGCACAGAGCCAGACCTGCTGGGCAATGTGGGCTTGCTGAACATTTCGCCCCCACTTCAATTTTGGGGAGAAGCCAAGGGAAGAAGCAGCTGTGGGCAGGGGAATGCAGAGCCCAAGCATCCCAGCTCATCAAGCTGCTGTCTGCTCCCCTCCAGCCCTAGACCAGCAGAGACATGGCCAAATATAGTCTTCTCCTGGTGACCACCTAGGAGAAAGCAGAACAAAGATGGCAGCAGGAGCCCCAGGGATGCTTTCTGCAGGATCTTCTCTTTCAGGATGCAGCCCACTCCTGGCTGCTGCAAGGAGCTTCCACTACTGTTTCTTGAGGACTTAAATACCCCAACCCCAGCATGGTGGGGTTGGAAGGGAGCTCTGGAGCTCAGCCCCCTGCTCCAGCAGCACAATGCCCAGGGGGGGTTGGAAGCTCTCCACACAAGGACACTCCACAACCTCTCTGGCCAGCCTGCTCCAGGCCTCCAGCACCCTCACACCAAACAACTTTCTCCTCAGCTTCACCTGCAGCCTCCTGGCTTCCACTTTGTGCCCTCTGCCCCTTGGCCTGGCCCTGGGCACCACTCAGCAGAGTCTGGCCCCAGCCTCTTGCCCCCCACAGCTCCTTTAGCTTTGCTGAGCATTGCTCAGCTCCCCTCTGGGGCTGCTCTTCTGCAGGCTCACCAGCCCCAGGGCTCTCAGCCTTTGCTGCTCACAGAGCTGCTCCAGGCCCCTCAGCATCTTCAGAGCCTCCCCTGGACTCTCTCCAGCAGTTCCCAGTCTCTCTTGAACTGGGGAGCCCAGAAGTGGGACTGTGTCCTCACCAGGGCAGAGCAGGAGAGGAGAACCTCCCTTGCCCTGCTGGTCACACTCTTCTTCATGCCCCCAGGAGACCATTTGCCTTCTTGCCCACCAGGACACAATCCTGGCTCATGGGCAACTTGTCCACCAGCACTGCCAGGCCCTTCTTGGAGCTGCTTCCCAGCAGGTCACCCCTCCCCTGTACTGCTGCAGGAGGTTGTTCCTCCCCTCCACTTGCCCTGGTTGAAGTCCATGAGGTTTCCCTTCCTCACCTCTCCAGCCTGGTCAACTGAATGGCAGCAGAGCCTGATGGGTGCCAGCCACTCCTCCAGTTTTGTGCCACCAGCAAACTGGTTGAGGGCCTAACTCCATCCCTTCATCCAGGTTGTTGATGATGATGATGTTGGACAAGACTGGATGCAGTCCTGACCCCTGGGGAACACCACAAGCTCCAAGCCTCCAGCCCTACTCTGCAGAGCTGATTTTGGTCTAGATGAGAAGCCACCCAGGTCCAAGGTATGTTTGTCCCTGGTGACACACAGACCATGAGAAGATCCTGGTCACTGTAAGAAACCTCTCCCAAACTTGAGCAAGGTTCTCTGCTTTTGTCTAACACCTGAACAACTGAAACCTGCCCAGGAAGGGACAGGGGGGAGCTCCTGGCATCTCAGGATGGTGGATTATGGATGGAGCTCACAGATTCATCCTGGATCAAGCAGAGAGGTCACAGAGCTTTGGAGGAAGAGGAGGAGGAAGGTGACCATGAGCTCCTCACGTGAAATTTGACAGCAGTCCAGAGGTGAGGGCAGAATTCAGAACATAAATACAGGAGTGGAGAGCAGGAGGGTAATGATTAATCCACACGGAGAACTTCAACCCAGCAGAATCCAGCTGGAGGAGCACAAGCCTGAGACTTATCATCCATCACCTGAAGAGAAGTGATGTCTCCCAGGGGTCACCATCCATAGAACTGCAGCTGGAGACCAGACTCACACCGCAGCATCTGCAGGTCCATCCACCAAGGAACAGATGCAAAACTGCCTTGGCTTGGGCAGGAGGGTCCCATCCTCACAGTCATGGGAGAGACCTTTCCTCACGGACTACTTTATTTGGTAAAGCTCAGAATCCAACAACTGCTGAAGCTTTCCAGACCTTCCCTCCCTGAGCAAGCCACAGGCCCCACGGAGAGCAAGAGGAAAGGTGCTCGGCCTCACCCTCCTCAGCACATCCCCACCAGCCCCACATGGCTCCTCCAGCCCTCACCCTCGACCTTCTCTTCCTCTTCTGAAACATCACAAGGAATCCATAAAAGTCAAAAAACGAAACTGGAAAGCAAAATTCAGATCCTAAAGACAAGGGCGAAGAGCGAACCCAGGCAAGGGCACGGCTCGGGCCGAGCGCTGGGCTCCCCACCCAGCGAGAGCAACCAGCAAAGCCCAGCTCTGGGGTCAGCAGCCAAGTCTGCAAGGATCCTGGAGTCCAAGCATGGTGCCTGACCAAACACCCCACCCCACCCCCCCAAAAAAAAAAAAAAATTCCTAAAAGCTGGCTTCCCCCCTCCCCCAACTTCAGAGACTCCTTCCCCACGGCCCCTGCGGGTGAAGCGTCACCACTGCTGGGCGTTCCGCATGGCTGGCCAGGGGGCTCCAAGGGAGCTGCTCTTCCAGCATGGAGAAGATTCCCTTGCTGGCTGTGGAGGAAGGTGTTTGGGAATGGGCCTGCATGCTGCTAATGGATGCGGGTCAGCTCCTCCACGATCTTGATCAGGTCGTCCACGGTGGCTTCCCTCTTCATGCCGCTGCCGTCATCGATCTGCGGGGAAGGGGAAGAGCATCAGAGCATGGAGATGGCTGAAGTGCTGAAGGATGTTCCCAGACCATCCACGGCCTTCTAGGAATGCAGATGTCCTCAGCAACTCCTGGGCAGGGGCTCCACTGCTAGTTTGAGAGCCACAGAATCGTTCTGCTTGGAAGAGACCTTCAAGATCGTGGAGTCCAACCCTCAGCCCAGCACTGCCAGGGCACCAGCAAACCATGGCCCTCAGCACCACAGCTCCACAGCTCAGAAACCCCTCCAGGGATGCCTGGGCAGCCTGGGCCAGGCCTTGACAACCCTCAAGGGCAAGAAGTTGTTCCTCATGTCCAACCTAAATCTGCCCTGGGACAGCTTGAGGCCATTTCCTCTTGCCTTGCCACTTGTTCCTTGAGACCAACCTTTCAGGGAGCTGCAGAGAGCCAGAAGGTCTCCCCTCAGCCTCAACAGGCTCCACACCCCCAGCTCCCTCAGCTGCTCCTCACCATTCCTCTTCTCCAGACCCTTCCCCAGCTTTGTTGCCCTCCTCTGGACCTGCTCCAGCTCCTCAATGTCCTTCTTGGGAGTGAGAGGCCCAAAACTAACCCCAGGATTCCAGCTGTGACCTCAGCAGTGCCCACTCCAGGGGGACAATCCCTGCCCTGCTCCTGCTGGCCACACTCTTGCTGATCCAGGCCAGGCTGCTGGTGGCCTTCTTGGCTACCTGGGCACACTCTGGCTCATTTCCAGCTTCTGTCATCAACTCCCACCCCAGGTCCCTTTTGAAGGGCCCAAGTTCATCTCACCCATCTCACCTGCAAGTTTGCCACCACCTCCTGCATCTTGGGCCTGCTGATGTCCAGGAAGCTTTCAATCAGGTCCCCATCAATGAACCCTGTGGCAGGCTCTGTCTTGCGCTCGGTGTGAAAGGACCTCCAGGTGCCACTGTCAAGGAGCCAAACCCACAGGGAGCAGCCCCTCCACTACTGGTGTCCCAAACATCCCCACAATGCTGCAGCAGGAGGGTCCTGGCGTTGTGCCACGATTTTGGGCTACCACGAAGCCAGACTCGCCCTCAAAGCCTCTGAGACAGGCTCCTCTCCACCACAGGTGCCCTCTCTTCAGGGCCAAAGCTCTGGCAAACAACATCACCACCTTCTCCACATGAGCTTCACTCTCACCAGAGAGTCCCAGCAAAGATCAATGTCCTGGTTTACCTGAGCCAAGCTCCTGGTGGAGCTTCCAGCTGATCAGCACTCCCACCAGAATGACCCAACAGAGATGAACTTTCAGGTTTACCTGGCCCATGCTCCTGATCCTGGAGCTACCAAAGGATATAAGGAGTGCTCAATCTTGCCCACGCTCTTGATGACTTTGTTCAACCTGTTCTGCATGTCCAGGAGAAGGTTGTACCAGCTCTCTGACAGGGAGGTCACCAGGCCTGCAAAATGGACATGGAAGGTTCAAGGCTCATCAGAGACCATCCCAGGGCAGATGCCAGTGCTGGAGCTGTGCTGCAAACTGGTGCCCAGGAGAGGTGGGACAAGGAAAGAGTCTCAAAGAAGTGGCCCAGAGTGCAAAGCACTTCGGTGATGCTCAGACCACAGGACCCCTGTCTGGGGTGGGTGGTGATGGCTGGCAGCCCTGCTCCTGCCACAGGCACCAGGACCACTGCCCACGAGGAGCAAATCCTCCTCCAGGGAGATTCCTGCTGGCTTCCAAGCACTCACACTGACGTGCTGGTGCCTGAGGTGCTGCCAGCAGCCAAACACAGGCTGAACAAAGGGGAGTGTGAACACCAGAGTGTCACCCAAGTGAGGGACACACGAGCCAGGAGAAGAGCCCAGCAGGACCGGCAGCAGCCCGACCCTTACCGATCATGCCGTTGACTGTGCCGAAGAGAACGGAGCCCTGCGTCGGCGTGGATGTCTCCCCCAGGTTCTGCATGACCAGGGACCCATGGCAGAAGACATTGACAAACTCTCCCAGGTGGGACAGTCCCACCTCCTGCAGGTGCTGACGCTCCTCATCGGTCGTGGCCGCGCTGGAACCCAAACAGGACCTTGCTCAGGCTGGGCTGGGCTGGGAGGCCTCAGCAAGCTTCCCCTGCTCCCAACCAGGCTGCCCCTCCGAGCTGGGCATGCTCCTGGCCTCACACACACACACACACACACACACATATCTCCTCTGGTGGAGGAGCCCAGAAGGTGCCCTCACCCCCATCCCTCACCTGTCCTTCTGGCACACAAAGAGGTTGAAAGCATTCTCTGCTCCCAAGAAGTTGTCGTCGTCCAGGATCTCCACGGCGCTCATCCAGTTTGGATTGAAGTCCCTGGCAATCTGCAAGGGCACAAGAGGGGGCACAAGAGTGTCCAGATGGTCTGGCCTGTGATCCAGCAGCTTCATTCAACCCAACACCAACGTTCAGGAGCAAGGTGGCATCCAGTCTGTCCTTCTCTGAATGTCAAAAGCAGGCTGTGCCTTCTGGAGATGGCCTGAGCGGCACTCCTGGGGTGAACAAAGAGCAGCCCCTGCCAAAGCCATGCCCAGGGGGCACTCGAACAATTCAAGTGGATGTGGGCCATCAGCCAGCTAGGTGGCACCAGCTGACAGAGACACAGCTACATCCACATCCAGCCATTCCAACTGGACAATGGGATGCCCAGATGGCAGCTCCCCACAGCGGGCACCCAAAGTCTGCTCTTCTCAAGGTGGCTGATTCACTGCCCAGGTTCCTGGAGGTCTGGGATCTGTCCCTCCAGAAACCACAGGGATCTGTCTAAAAGCACATCCAGGTGACACTGCTGTCCCTGCACAGTTCTACAGACTTGGCCACAAAAGGCTGGCAGGATGAGGTGAGCCAAGCTGCTTCTTCACATAGTCACAGAATGGGTTGGGTTGGAACAGGCCTTTGAGGTCATGGAGTCCAACCCTTCCCCCAGCACTGCCAGGGCACCACCAAACCATGGCCCTCAGCACTGCCAGGGCACCACCAAACCATGGCCCTCAGCACCACAGCTCCAGGCCTTGGAAACCCCTCCAGGGATGGGGACTCCACCACTGCCCTGGGCAGCCTGGGACAGACCTTGACAAGCCTCAAGGGCAACAAATTGTTCCTCATGTCCAACCTAAACCTCCCCTGGGGCAGCTTGAGGCCATTCCCTCTTGTCCTGTCACTTGTTCCTTAGCAGAGGAACCCAACCCCCACCCGGCTCCAGCCTCCTTGCAGGGAGTTAGAGTCAGAAGGTCTCCCCTCAGCCCTGTCCTGCTCCTGCTGGCCACACTCTTGCTGATCCAGGCCAGGCTGCTGGTGACCTTCTTGGCCACCTGGGCACCCCCTGGTTCCTCTCCAGCTGCTGTCACCTAACCCCCCCAGGTCCTTTTCCAGCAGGCAGTTTGCAGCCACTGTGCCCCCAGCCTGGAGCCTTCCTGGGGTTGTTGTGACCCAAGTGCAAGTCCCAGCCCTTGGCCTTGTTGCACCTCATCCCATTGGCCTCACCATGGATCCAGCCTGGCCAGATCCTTCTCTGCAGAGCCTCCAATCCTTCAGCAGGTCAACACTGCCACCTTAAACTCTGTCCCCACTGCCCAGAGCCTACTGTAAGAGGCAGCAAGAGCTCCCAGCAGACCTTCAACCAAGACTTTGGAGATGTTCAAGAAACGTGTGGCCATGGCACTTGAGGGATACATTTTGGTGGCCATGGTGGTTGTTGGGTTGATGGTTGGACGTGTTGGGTGGATGGATGGATGATCTTAGAATCACTTGGGTTGGAAAAGCCCCTGCATGAAGACCTTTTAGCAGCATTGCTACCTCCTCAAAGTTGCCTTCCATGGGTTTGTAGGCGAGGAGGAGGACAGAGCGCATCAGATCTCCCACCAGGATGAAGTCCCCCTTGGTCTTCAGGTAGAGGGCCATGATGTTGTTGTAGTGGTTGCACTCCGTGCGCAGCTCCTTCTCCGCTGTCCACTCGTAGAGGCGCACCTGAGGGAAGGGACACAGCTCTGAGCCACCAAGGACACCCAGGCCAGCCAGCTCCCCCTTCCCAAGAGGCATCAGGGAGCAGCTGGAGGAGCTCCCAGCTCCAAAATGTGCTCCCAAACCGAGTGAGGGTGTTGGAAGATCCCTACCGTGCTGTTGATGCTGGCTAAGAGCTTCCCATTGAACTCCACCATGGAGTAGACAGCTCCCTTCACCTCCTTCTCAGCCAGGCTCTGCAGCTTCCCTGCAAGAAAGCCAGGGATGACCCAGTTACTGTCCTCTGTTCCCAAAGGGAAGCAGATAAGTTGTCCTGAACAACATTGCCACCTCTAGAACGCTCCTTGGGGACCAGAAACACGGGAGAGAAGTGACAGGACAGGCAAAGCAAATCCCAGGGTCTGGTTCTGGTGAGGGATTCCTGGGCTTCTCCAGATGGTGGGAAAGGGAGAGTGCTGTGAGGGCCTGCAGCACCCAGAGATCTTGTCTGTGGGCAGCTCACAGCAGATCCCTCAGGAAAAACTCCATCTGCTGCTGGGATGGGAGGACTCCTGAGCCTGAGGAGCTCATTTCTGGTCACCCTCAAGCAGCTGGACGTGGCCATGAGAGAAGAATAGAGCCAGGAAAATGATCAGAGGGGTGAAGCCCTCTGCTGTGAGGCCAGGTTGAGAGACTTGGGGTTGTTCAGTCTGGAAAAAAAGAAGGCCACAGGGAGACCTTCTGGTGGCCTTTCAGCGCCTCAAGGGGCAGAGAAGAAAGCTGGGGACAGACTTGTGAGCAGGGTCTGATGAGACAGGACAAGGACTGATGGTTTGGAACTAAGAGAGGGAGATTGAGACTGGAGAGAAGGGAGAAATGTTTGCCCCTGAGGGTGGTGAGAGCCTGTCCCAGGGTGCCCAGAGAGGTGGGAGCTGCCCCAGCCCTGGCACCACTGCAGGTCAGGTTGTGTGGGGCTCTGAGGTTTAAAGGTGCCTTCAACCCAACCCAATCTGTGTCTCCAAGCCCTTGCTCTTACCATCAGAGTAGTGGAAGACAACGATGCGACCCTGTTTGGGCTCTGCCTCCTCGGGGTACACCATGGCAGTGCCCACAATGAAGTAGGTGTTGGGGTCCTTGCCAAGCTTGCAGGAGACCAGGCTGAGGGCATATTCATTCTGCAGAAACTGGTGAGCATGAAGCACTGGGCAGAGGAAGAAACAGGGAAAAATGGCTTCTTCAGGTCCTGGAAGGAAGCATTGCCCAAGGTGGGCTGAACAGCTTGCCCAGTTCTGGGCTCCCCAGTTCAGGAGAGACTGGGAACTGCTGGAGAGAGTCCAGGGGAGGCTGCAGAGCTGCTGAAGGGCCTGGAGCAGCTCTGTGAGCAGCAAAGGCTGAGAGCCCTGGGGCTGGTGAGCCTGCAGAAGAGCAGCCCCAGAGGGGAGCTGAGCAATGCTCAGCAAGAGCTAAAGGAGCTGTGGGGGGCAAGAGGCTGGGGCCAGACTCTGCTGAGTGGTGCCCAGGGCCAGGCCAAGGGGCAGAGGGCACAAAGTGGAAGCCAGGAGGCTGCAGGTGAAGCTGAGGAGAAAGTTGTTTGGTGTGAGGGTGCTGGAGGCCTGGAGCAGGCTGGCCAGAGAGGTTGTGGAGTGTCCTTGTGTGGAGAGCTTCCAACCCCCCCTGGGCATTGTGCTGCTGGGCAAGCTGCTGTGGGTGCCCTGCTGGAGCAGGGGGCTTGGACTGGCTGAGCTCCAGAGGTCCCTTCCAACACCACCCTGCTGGCATTCTGTGTGATTTGGGATTGGTACCTTCAAAGGTGTGCTGATCTATGATGAGCAGGTTGTGCACCTCCACCTCCTCACCAAAGGATGTCTCATGTGGTGCTGTGCTGCTGGAGAACAGCTTGCTGGTGCTCACACTGCTGGACAAGGCCTAAGACACAAGGACATGTGTGACATCCAGCAAGTCCTCCTGCTGCTCTACATGGGCTGAGGCAACCAAGGACCATAAGAACAAAGTGAAGGAGAGAAGATGAAGCAAGGAGCTCCCTGGGCCTGAGTAAATGGACGTGCTCCTAAGTGTGACATGAAGGCAGCACCACTGAGCAAGAACATTAATGGAAGAGTTTATGGATTGCTGTGCCTTCCACCAGAGCTACTGCCTGAATGGGACTTGTGACAGCACCCCTGGGAGAAGGAAACCACCTGAGACCAAAGAGAAAGCTGACTAAAGGAGGAGCTCCAAACCCAAAGGTGATCTGACAGGCTGGTGAGCATGCCAAGGCTGCTGGAGAGCAGCACAGAGAGTCCTTGTCACCACCATGGAGAGATCTTAGCACCCCATCTCCTCCCAGGCTGCCCAAGGGAGACACTGAAGCTTGTCAAGGACAACCTGCACCATGGTTTGGCCTGAGGAATGATGATACCCACAGCTCACAGCTCAGGGATGGTCTCCCAGCTCCTCCTCACCTGGGTGCTGGCACTGGGTCTGAGGGCAGTGGTGCCCCCGCTGGCATCCTGCACTTCGATACGACTGGAGAGGACACCAAAACATTGAGATACCTCCTGGTAGCAGATCTTCCTGTGGGACAAAGGGAGTTGGGTGGGCAGGAGAGCCAGGAAAGGCCACCCCAAGGGGAGCACAGAAGCTTTGGAGATGAAAGACAGAGCTGCTCCCTTGCCCAGACTCCTGTCAGCAAGTCTGCAGACCAACTGAGCCCGCAAGAAGAAGGCTGAAGGTGGTGACTCCCCACAAACTTGTCCCATGGAGCAGAGCAGAGCTCCTCAGGCCAGGCTCCCTGTCCCTGCTCAGCTCACCTGGGTGATTCATAGAGGGGAACCGTGCGGATGTGGAGCTTCTGGATCTCATCGATGGTGCCAATGGTCAGGGTGCTGTTGTTGGCCAAAGCCAAGCTGGATGGGGGAAAAGAAACCCCATGAGACATTGTGCTTGGAAGGTTGGTGGCACAGCCAGAACCTCCCTGTTCTCCTCAGACCTGCCGATTCCAGGGGAATCCCATCTGCTGACTTCGGGATGCCCACTCTTTGAGCCCACAGCTCTCCACCCCGTGTCACCCAAGGCGAGGGAAGAGGCCCACCTGTCAGGGTAGCCATCTGAGTTGAGGGGACACATGTAGTTGACCTCCTTCAGGTTGACATTGGAGAAGACCAGCTTGTGGTTGCTGCTGTAGATGACGGTGGGGCGGTCGGAGCAGGCGAAGACGTTGGTGGTGGAGAGGGAGCGGAAAGTCCTGAGGACAGTAGGCTGGGTGCCAAGGGTCACCTTCTTGCGGTCACTCAGCAAGCCTGCAGAGAAGGAGCAGGTGTTGGCAGCTGCTGCAAGGGAGGTCCTAAGAGGAGGACAGCAGAAGGCAACGTGGCTGAGACAGCTGGGAAGAAACGAGGAGGGGGAATGCGTCCTGCTGGCAGAGGCACAGAATGGGTTCGGTTGGAAGAGGTCTTTGAGATCCTGGAGTCCAACCCTCAACCCAGCACTGCCAGGGCACCACCAAGCCATGGCACTCAGCACCACAGCTCAGAAACCCCTCCAGGGATGGGGACTCCACCACTGCCCTGGGCAGCCTGGGACAGGTCTTGACAACCCTCAAGGGCAACAAATTGTTCCTCATGTCCAACCCAAACCTCAAGTCCCATTCCTCTTGTCCTGTCACTTGCTCCTTGGCAGAAGAGCTCAACCTCCATCTGCCTCCAGCCTCCTTGCAGAGAGCCAGAAGGTCTCCCCTCAGTCTCCTTTTCTCCAGGCTCAACACCCCCAAGTCCCTTAGCTGCTCCTCATCATTCCTGTTCTCCAGACCCTTCCCCAGCTTTGCTGCTCTTCTCTGGACCTGCTCCAGCTCCTCAATGTCCTTCTTGGAGTGAGGAGCCCAGAACTGACCTCAGGATTCCAGTTGTGGCCTCCCCAGTGCCCAATCCAGGGAGACAATCCCTGCCCTGCTCTTACTGGCCACACTCTTGCTGATCCAGACCAGGATGCTGATGGCCTTCTTGGCCACCTGGGCACCCCCTGGCTCCTCTCCAGCTGCTGTCACTGACCCTCCCCAGCCCAGGTCCTTTCCCACCAGGCAGTTTGCAGCCACTCTGCCCCCAGCCTGGAGCCCTCATGGGGTTGCTGTGACCCAAGCAGTTGGAGAAGTCCACCAGCTCCCAGTTCACTCCCAGCCATCCCCATACCATCGCAACGAGAAAGACAGAGATCTCTCCAGAAGGGTGAAAGCATATCAAGAAGAGGGCAAGAGTCCAAACCACCCTCTCCAGCAGCTCCTGCAGTCACCTGTCTCAAGGCTGAGCCCAAAGTAGAAGAGGGCCCCATCCCCCAGGGCACACAGCAGGTAATGGCTGCTCTCAAAGGTCGTCATCAGGATGGAGCGAGGGATGATTTCTGCAGGGAGCAAGAGAAGAGCCATGAGGGGACATCAGCCACCTCCAGCCAGCTGAGTGACCACTGCCACCACCCAGCAGAGCCCTACCTCCTCCCAGCATCTCTTTGTGCAGCAGCTCAAAGGAAGGCAGCTTCAGGATGCGGGCAGAGATGTCAGTCCAGAGCCCGATGGCGCAGAGCGGGGACATGCCGTTGCTGTCCCCCAGCGGGGTGATGTCCAGGCAGGCCACTTCGTGCTCCATTTCTGTGCAGCTGGCAGGAAGGAGGAAGCAGAGAGCAGGCTTGAGTCCGTGGGCAAGACAGCAGAGTTGAGAGCCCCCTGGGGCAGGGGCAGAGACCCACCTGATCTGCCTGAGCTCCTGAGGTCGGATCTCCAGGTAGTAGAGGGCTCGTCCCACGGCCACCACCACCTGGTTGCTGTTGCAGGAAGCCACGCTGATGTTCTTCCCATTGGGCTCCTTCCACTCGCTCACCAGGGCTTTGGGCTCCTGGCTAACCAGCCTGACTGAGGCAGAGGTGATCTGGGCACAGACAACACCTCTGCTCAGAGCCAGAACTTCTCCTTCTTGACAACATCCAGCCAGCCCTGACCCTCAGCAGGGTCTAACTTAGCCCCACCACCAGCACGGGCTCTAAGGTCACCATCTGTGCTTCCTCAGAACTGGCATTACCTGGATCAGCTGCTGATGTGCCACATTGCCACAGAAGAAGGTCTGCTGATCATCCACAAACCCTGTGAGCTCTGTCTCTTCTACCTCCTCTCCATTCAACATCAGAACCCTGGGCAGGAGAAGGAAGTCCTGTTCTACCAAGCTCCAACAGCTGGCTGAGAGCCTGGCTCAGCTTTAGCCCCACCTTACCTGGTCTGGCCAACAAAGGACAGCACCAAGGTATTGTCTGTTTCACGGTGAGAGTCTGACCTCAGGGGCCACAGACCTGCAACAGACAGAGGCCAGAGGGAAGTTCAGAGTCACAGAATGGTTTGGGATGGAAAAGACTTTTTAAGATCATGGAGTCCAACCAACAACCCCAGCACTGCCAGGGCACCACCAAACCACTGCCCTCAGCACCACATTTCCACAGCTCAGAAACCCCTCCAGGGATGGGGACTTCACCACTGCCCTGGGCAGGCCTTGACAACTGACAAGGGCAAGAAATTGTTCCTCATGTCCAATCCAAACCTCCACTGGGGCAACTTGAGGCCAGTTCCTCCTGTCCTATCACTTGTTCCTTGGAAGAAGAGCCTGACCCCACCTGGCTCCAATCTCCTTTCAGGGAGTTGGAGAGAGCTAGAAGGCCTCCCCTCAGCCTCCTTATCTCCAGGTTCAACAACCCCAGATCCCTCAGAAGTTTTCCAGACCCTTCCCTAGATTCATTGCCCTTCTCTGGACCTGCTCCAGCCCCTCAATGTCCTTTTTGGAGCGAGAGGCCCAAACCCAACCCCAATATTCCAACAGCTGGTGGGTGGCAAGTCCCCTGTCCCACACCTCCACCTCAGTGCATGCACAGGACATGTCCCCACTGGTCCCTGAGGCCCGGGCTGTGTCTGACAGCACAGGACAGCTCACCCACCTTTGATTCCTGGCAGGTCAATGCTGGCGTGCTCGTGAATCCCAATCCCATTCCGGATGATCCGCAGAGAACCCTCTTTGAATGCACCTGAGCAGGTGACCAGCTGGAGGAGAAGCAAATGGTCTTCAACCAAATGTTGCTGAGAAGCTTCCCTACTCCTCCTTGTAGTGATGGGTTCAGGAGAAGATGGGGCACCCATCATCATCTCCACTCCTCAGAGGAAGTCTTTTGGCAGCTGATCTTTCCTGACTGCAACCTCCTCCTCATGATCAAGGGTATCTAAGAGTGAACCTCCTCACTCCTGCCATTCTTCAGTGTAGGACCTCAGTATCACCATCCCTGCACCTGGATAAGACTTTGAGATCCTCCACTAAATGGTTTCTAAGTCTTTTCCTCCATGAACAACCCACACTTACATCTGGCTGGCCCAGACCATCCTCAACACCAGGCTGAAGCAAAGCAGAATCAAGGTTACCTGCCCTTGGCCTTGTCTTTCCAGGTCCACCACACACATGTCAACAATGGGACCAAGGTTGGTGAAGGTCTCCATGGCCACCACGTAGGAGCCCTGCTCATTGCTGTCCACGTTGAGCTAGGGAGAAACACAGTCAATGGCTTTCAGCAAACAAGGGCACAGAACACATCGGGTCAGAAGGGCCCCCTGAAGGTCATCCTGTCCAACCCTCCCCAAGACCAAGCATGTGGCAGGGATTTAGAGCAGGTAAGAAAGGAAAATGTCTCCACATAGACTTCTGGAGGTCATGATGGAAATAAATAGGTATCAAAATCCTCTCTGGAGACACAGCTAAGCCAGGAGACATCTGGCACATACCTTCACGAGCTGGGAATCGCCGAGCCGAGAGCCAACGAACACAACTCCATTGTCCAGGTAGGTCAAGCACTCTGCAATGGATGTCTGGGAATGGAGAAGATGCAGATGAGCCACTCCCACCAAAAGGACCCTGCCACACCCTGCAAGAACCACACCTGAGCTGCTGCCCAACAGGAAAACTGAGGGCACAGGAAGGGAGAATTTAATCCCTTTATCAGTTCCAGAGCCCAAACTTCTCCCAAGGACAGTGTAGATCACAGGATGTCAGGGGTTGGAAGGGACCCAAAGAGCTCATGGAGTCCAACCCCCCTGCCAGAGCAGGACCATACAATCTAGCTCAGGTCACAGAGGAAAGCATCTAGACAGGCCTTGAAAGTCCCCAGAGAAGGAGACTCCACAACCTCTCTGGGGAGCCTGTTCCAGTGCTCTGTGACCCATACAGTAAAGAAGTTCCCCCTTGTGTTGAGGTGGAACCTCCTGTGCTGCAGCTTACATCCACTGCTCCTTGTCCTATCACAGGGAGCAAGTGAGAAGAGATGCTCCAGACAAGAACCTGGGCACGATCTAAACTTCCAAGTGCCCAGACAGAGATTTTCCCAATAACATAACAGCTGGGACAACCTTAAAACGTCACCCCAGGCTCCAGAGGAGACACAGTTCCTGTCCCTCAGCCCTCAGGACATTCCCAGCCCTCAGCAGGACGTTTCCAACCCCACGGTGAGGAGCGACAAAGTCATGAGGCAGGATTGTGGTCAGGTCCTACCTCCCCAAGCAGTTCCACACGCAGGTCCTTCAGGGTGACAGTGCCATCCATCTGTTCCTCCTTCTCCAGCAGCAGCATGAAGAGACGTCCTTCCATGTCCCCCAGCAGGTACCGGGAGCCGTTGGGGTCCACGCGGTTGTGGCAGACAATGGTGCTTTGCTGCAGCCAACGAGAGAGGGGTGCTCAGCAACCAGCTGAGACAGCCCCACAGGGGCATCCAGCAAGGACCTGTCCCAATCCCAGCACCCCTGGAGAGCTGGACCTCTGGAGAGCAACCAGCCCAATCCCTGCTAAAGCAGCTTGCCCAGGAGCACAATTCTCCTGGCTCCGAGCATTCCGACACCCTTCCAGCAGTCCAAAGAGCCGTCTGGGAACAACGGAATGACAGGGGATGGATCCCTGGATCCCCCCAGATCTCTCACCTTGATGATAGGTGGAGCTATGGCCAGGTATTTGTCACCATTGTGGTAGGTGATGGACTCCTGCCCAATGATGATTGCACCTCCAAAAGGCTCCGGCACTGTGGAGGAGAACAGGGAAATGTCCTGCCAGAGAACTTTGGAGCAGGAGGCATTTGGCCTCAAAGGAGAGACAGGAGAGAAGAGCTTTGGGGAAAGAAGGGCCAACCTGCAATGACCATGGAGGCTTCAGCCTCCACGTTCTCCTGCTTCCAAGGACCTTTGTTAAACTCCTTCTCGCGCAGGGACACTTCGTAGGTCTTGACGTGGCGACCCTGAGGGTCCTGAAAGGGAAGCCACAAAAAGCTGTATGCTGGTGACAGCCTCAGGTGCACAGCCAGAGGCTCCAGGTGGACCTGGCAGGAGATCCACCTCATCCAAGGAGAGCCTCCACCTCATCTCCTGACAAGGAGCCGACCCCAGTGAGCTGCTGAAGGTTCCCACCTTCTTCTCAGCCTCCCTCAAGCCACAGGTGAGTCTGAACGCCCACAGAATGATGTTCTCCAGAACTTTACCCAGATGTAGAACCACCTCCGGGCAAACCTCTAGGCCCAAGGAGACTGAAAACAACTCTGGCAGTTTTATACAAGGGGTGGTGTTCTGGGACCTGTGCTCAGGTGACACAGCTCTCTCCAAATCCAGGAGAGGTCACTACCTCCAGCTCATCCTGCTGTAGAGCAACTGAGCTCCCACCTCAATGTTCCTCAAAACCTTCCAGCCTGCTTTCCTAAGGAAACATCAACTGCTTGCAGAATCGCCCCCCAGCAGCTCTGCCACCCCAGTAATGCACAGCAAAACCCCAGCATGGCTGAGGTTGGAAGGGGATCAGCCTCTGGAGCTCAGCCAGTCCAAGCCCCCTGCTCAAGCAGGGCACCCACAGCAGCTTGCCCAGCAGCACAATGCCCAGGGGGGGTTGCAAGCTCTCCACACAAGGACACTCCACAACCTCTCTGGCCAGCCTGCTCCAGGCCTCCAGCACCCTCACACCAAACAACTTTCTCCTCAGCTTCACCTGCAACCTCCTGGCTTCCACTTTGTGCCCTCTGCCCCTTGGCCTGGCCCTGGGCACCACTCAGCAGAGTCTGGCCCCAGCCTCTTGCCCCCCACAGCTCCTTTAGCTCTTGCTGAGCATTGCTCAGCTCCCCTCTGGGGCTGCTCTTCTGCAGGCTCAACAGCCCCAGGGCTCTCAGCCTTTGCTGCTCACAGAGATGCTGTCCCAGCAGCTTTCAGCTGGGCCTGGCTGTGCCAAAGCAAAGCTAATCCCTCACCCAGCCAGCACAGCAAAGGCTCTTTGGTGCAAAACAAGCAAATGCCTTCAACACAACTACCTCTGGAACAGAGGACCAAGGTGACAGAGAGGTTATGGTCCCTCTGTGATCCTGGAGCAGCCTTCAAAATAGCAAACAAGCCACACTGTTGGGGTTTTATTTGGTGTTTTTGTTTTTTCTAGGGGGAAGGCTCAAGTCTCACAGAGGTACCTCCAAGGAACAACTGACTCCAGCTTTAAGCTCAGCCCTTGTTAGGAGGACCCATGGGCTCCCCCTGAGTCTAACAAGGACGCGTCCACCTGAAGCATCAGCTCTGCTGTGAGGCAGCATTTCCTCGCTCCCAGAAGTGGGAAACAAAAGCAATGCGGAGAACCTTCCACACCCTGAGCCTCCTGGAGGAGCCAGAACCACCTCCTGCACCGCCTTCTGTCGATTCCAGGCTGCTGCTGCTTCTCCAAAGCCTTTGGACAGACCTTTAGAGACCTCAGCTGGAGGCAGCAGCGAACCTCCGGCCCCGCTGGGAGTCACCGAGAAGAAGGTACCTGATAGACAAAGCAGATGGTGGGAGCCTGACAGCCGTAGAGGAACTTGACGTCGATGACCTGGAGCTCCTCCAGGCGGATGTTGAAGGCCTTTAGCTCTTTGTTCTCCCTGTCCAGGGGGATGACCTTGAAGAGGCCGTCGTAGAGGCGCAGGCCGATCAT
Organism: Indicator indicator; assembly: GCF_027791375.1. Lineage (NCBI taxonomy): Eukaryota > Metazoa > Chordata > Aves > Piciformes > Indicatoridae > Indicator > Indicator indicator. Next base: position 13,655,813 of record NC_072030.1, read on the forward strand.
GCGGCACTCGGGGTCGATGATGCCGATGATGCCGGTCTCCGAGGGCCGGCCGATGCGGTCCTGGGCAGCACAGCCACGGCAAAGGCAGACAGACAGATGGATTAGAGTCACCAAACCAGCCCTGCCTGGTGCCTGAGAGGACAATCGCAGGCTCACAGGGTGTTAGGGGTTGGGAGGGACCTCCCAAGGTCATCCAGTCCAACCCCCCTGCTGGAGCAGGAGCATGGAATCCAGCACAGGTCACACAGGAACACATCCAGATGGGGCTGGAAAGTCTCCAGAGAAGGAGACTCCACAACCTCTCTGGGCAGCCTGTTCCAGTGCTCTGTGACCCTCACACTGAAGAAGTTCCTCCTCATGTGGAGGTGGAACCTCCTGTGCTGGAGTTTCTCTCCATTGCCCCTTGTCCTAGCACAGGGTGCAAGTGAGCAGAGCCTGTCCCCTGCCTCCTGACCCCCAGCCCTCAGCTATTGATAGACATTGATCAGATCCCCTCTCAGCCTTCTCTTCTCCAGACTGAACAGCCCCAGGGCTCTCAGCCTCTCCTCCCAGGGCAGTGCTCCATTCCCTTCAGCATCCTTGTAGCCCTCCCTTGGACTCTCTCCAGCAGATCCCTGTCCCTCCTGAACTGGAGAGCCCAAAACTGAACACAATATTCCAGGTGAGGTCTCACCAGGGCAGAGTAGAGGGGGAGAACCTCCCTGGATCTGCTGACCACACTCTTCTTCATGCACCCCAGGATCCCATTGGCCTTCTTGGCCACATGGACACACTGCTGACCCATGTTAGCAGCTCTCAGCTGAGGAACTCCTTCTACACCTCCCAATAGGCTTTGAAGTATCATCAAGCAAGCCCGGGGTAAGGCAGGCAGTGAAGAAGAGTGCCCCTGCTCACAAGAGAGCCTGGCACAGCTCCCACTGCACACACTACCTCTCTCCCAGCACTCCAGGAGCAGGTCCTGCAACTGGAGAAACTCTCTTCTCCCAAGGAACAAGTGACAGGACAAGAGGAAAGGGCCTCAAGGTGCTCCAGGGCAGGTGTAGGTTGGACATGAGGAACAATTTCCTGCCCTTGAGGGTTGTCAAGGTCTGTCCCAGGCTGCCCAGAGCAGTGGTGCAGTCCCCATCCCTGGAGGGGTTCCCAAGCCCTGGAGCTGTGGTGCTGAGGGCCATGGGTTGGTGGTGCCCTGGCAGTGCTGGGGGAAGGGTTGGACTCCAGGATCTGAAGGGTCTCTGCCAATCAAACCCATTCTGTGCCTCTGCCAGCAGAATGTATTTACCCTCCTTGTTTCTCCCCAGCTTCCACAGTCACATTGTCCTCTTCTGTCCTGCTCTTAGGACCTTCCCTGCAGCAGCAAGGACTCCATGATCTTGGAAGTCTTTCCCAACCTTAAGTCATTTCATGAAGTGCTTTGCCAACCAAATCCTCCCCTCCAGAAATCCAGCACTGTTATCAGCCTCCACAGAACCCTCAGAGGTCCTTGGCAGGGGCTGATATCACCAGCTCCATGTCACCAGGCACAAGGGTGGCACAGGGAGATTAAGAACTTTTTCAACCCCCCCAACAACACACAAATGTGTCCCTAACAGGACATGTCCATCATCACCTCCTGCCCACAACCCTCTGCTTAGCTCCACCAACAATCAGTCAGCAGAAGCTCAGTGCCTGGGAAGACAATGGAGATGTTTTGGTTTGAGAGTTGATGGAAATCCTTTGGCTGGTGACTGGAAGAGCCACATGGATTTGTCACCCGCTCAAAAGCAGGATTTTAAGCCACATAAACCAGGGAAAAAAGGACACTATCCACAATTCTTCACAATGCTGGGTGGCCACAACTGTCACAGCAACTTCAGCAAGCACGCAGCATGGAGAGGACAACCAGAAAATCCCAGAGGAGTCAATTCCCAGGGAAAATTCTACCTTACACTGAGTTTTGAGCACTGATTCCAAGTAGGAGCACCTCAAATCAACCTCGTTATTCCTCCCTGGAACCATTCCAGGTCAGGATGTTTGGGGCTCTGAGCAGCCTGATCTAGTTGAAGATACTCTGGCTTACTGCAGGGAGCTGGACTACAAGAGCAAGAAATGTTCCTTTAACCCAAACCATTCCATGATTCTATGATTCTACTCTCTAAACCACCCCAAGAACACAGCTCTAGCTGTGTCCTCAGACCCTGAGCCCCATTCACCATAGGCAAAAGCCTCTGGAGATAGTGGTGGCAGCAGATGAACCCCATTGAAGACAGTGTTAGGTGAAGAATTATCAATAACAAAGCAAAACCCCAGCATGGCTGAGGTTGGAAGGAGATCAGCCTCTGGAGCTCAGCCAGTCCAAGCCCCCTGCTCCAGCAGGGCACCCACAGCAGCTTGCCCAGCAGCACAATGCCCAGGGGGGGTTGGAAGCTCTCCACACAAGGACACTCCACAACCTCTCTGGCCAGCCTGCTCCAGGCCTCCAGCACCCTCACACCAAACAACTTTCTCCTCAGCTTCACCTGCAGCCTCCTGGCTTCCACTTTGTGCCCTCTGCCCCTTGGCCTGGCCCTGGGCACCACTCAGCAGAGTCTGGCCCCAGCCTCTTGCCCCCCACAGCTCCTTTAGCTCTTGCTGAGCATTGCTCAGCTCCCCTCTGGGGCTGCTCTTCTGCAGGCTCACCAGCCCCAGGGCTCTCAGCCTTTGCTGCTCACAGAGCTGCTCCAGGCCCTTCAGCAGCTCTGCAGCCTCCCCTGGACTCTCTCCAGCAGTTCCCAGTCTCTCCTGAACTGGGGAGCCCAGAACTGGTTGCAGGACTGTGGCTCAACTAGGGCAGAGTAGAAAGGGAGGAGAACCTCCCTTGCCCTGCTGGCCACACTCTTCTTCCAGCCCCTCAGGAGGCTGGTGGCCTTCTTGGCCACGCGGGCACCCTGTTGGCTCACCCCCCTTGCTCACTGCCGAAGTAAAACCATGCCCCAGGCAGGGACCTGGCCCCTTGCAGGCGCTGCAGCCACACTCACCTGCACGTTGCCGTGGGCACGGGTGATGATGTCGATGTTGTCCCCGTTCTGCTTGTACTCCAGGATGCAGGCATTGTACTTGGCCGTCAGGATGAACAGCAAATCCTTGCTCTCCCCCTGCCAAAGCAGAGTGGTGAGGTTCCTTCAGGAGCTCATCCCAAGCGTTCCCCTCGTGCCCACAGCTGTCTCCTGGCCCGCAGCAGAACCCACCTTGGGGCGGAAGAGCTCCATGACCGCGGTCTTGCCGTACATCCCCACCTCCTTGACCGGCCTCAGGCCCTCTGCTGTCACCACGTAGATCTCCAGTCGTGTGTTCTTGGCGATCAGCAGGTTCAGGTCCTCGGCTGAGGTGAAGTGGCCTGGGAGAACGGAGAGAAGAAACCACCCTCAAGCCACCCAAACGCGACGAGGAGGCACCTCCGGGGTGCTCTCGCTGAGCGACCCGCCGAACTCGAGGCTGTTGGTGAGCCTGGTCCCAGCAGCACCCCCAAATCTCAACGCCTTCCTCCTGCAACACCCAGGCCCCTCAGCAATCCCCCATCCCTGAGCCCCCAATTTCTCATCCTTCCCTAGGATTTCTCTTCCGTCCTTATTCCTCAGGGCCCTTTCCAACACCCCCTCTCTTCAGAGGACGCTGGAACACCCCAAAACACCTCATGATAAGGGGAAGGGAAAAAGACAAACCTTCACCACCACCTCTTCCCCAAGCACCTCGACCCTCTGCTGCTCTGTAGCCCCCCTGTCAAGGAACCACACTTCACACCCACACTCTGAGCCCTCAGTACTTGCAATGCTCTTAGGAACCTCAACACTCCTCAAGAGCTACAGCACCCCCTCCAGTGCCCCAAAACCTCACCTCAAGGAGCTTCAGCAGCCCCTTAGGGGCCTCCACTCCCCCAGTGCCCTGCAACACCCTCAGAACTCCACAACCCGCCCAGGAGCTTCAGCACCTCAAGAGTGTCAGCACCCTCTCCAGTACCCCACAACACCTCCAGGAGCCTCCGCAGCCCCTTAAGGGTCTCCAATGACCCACGGCCTCTTCAGGAACCTCAACATCCTCTCAGTGCCCCACAACCCCGCCAGCAGCCTCAGCACCTCCCCAGGGGCCTCAGCACCCTCCCTAATACCCCACAACTCCCTCAGAAACTGCAACACCCCCCCAGTACCCCAGAACCTCCCCAATACCTTCAGCACCCACCAACGGTCCCACAGGCGCCGCCCCACGCTATCCTCCCAACCCCTACAAGGACCTCAGCACCCTCACAGCCCCCTGGTGCCTCGCTGACCCCTAAGACCCTCAATGTCCCTTCGATACCCCGAGCCCACTCCGTGCCCCCGCCCCCGGGCCCACATGCTTCGCCGTGACCCTTGGGCGCGGGGGTCCCCAGCGGTACCGGTGACACAGCCGTTAACGGCCGTCGGCTTCTGCGCTGTCACGACGTAGTTATAAGACATGGCGGCGGGCGGAGGAGGGAGCAATCAACCGGAGAAAAACGGGGCCAAGCCGCGCAGAAAGCAGGAACGGAACCTGCCGCGGCCTCTCCGCCGCCCGCACCGCCCCTTCCGCCCGCCGCCGTGACGTCACCGGAAGTGCCCGCGCTGGAGCCGCTCTAGGCAGCTTGGAGGACCTCGAGGAGCAGACGAGAGGGAAGGTGGGGAAATGGGGATGCTCCGGAGGGGTCCCTGCTCTGCGGTCAGGGGGAAGGATATGAGGGGAATCTCCGCTTTGGCGTGCCACCCCCTGAGTCTCCCCACAACCTGAGAGGGTTCCTGCTGGAGAGGGGGTGCTCTGCTCTCACTCTGGATGTCTGGGAGGAGGTCCCCGTTCTGGGGGTGCAACCCCACTCTGCCTCTCCCATTGCAGTCCAGGAGAGAGGGGGGATACGGTGGGGGGCGGGGGAGGGATGCACCCCCTGATCGTGCCCTGATATACAGCGCGGAGGGGGCTCCTGATAGTGGGGTGCACCTACAATGCTCCCCCTTGCACCTCAAAAGGGGTCCCTGTGGGGGGGGTCAGCACACCTCACACTCTAAAAAGGGGAGTCTGCTAGGAGGTGCACCCACCCTGGGCACCCCGCACCCCAAAAGGGGTGTCCCTGCTGGGATTTGCTTTCACTCTGGTCTCTCCACACCCCAGAAGTGGGTCCCTGCTTGGGGAGTGCACCCAATTCCTGGGTCTTCCTCTTCCCCAGGGATAATATCCCTCCCTACCTCCATTGCATCCTGGGGTGGGGTCCCTGCTCCTGGGGATGGTCCCACCTTGGCCTCTTCCCACCCCAGGATGGGGTCCCTGCTTTAGAGGTGCTCCCATCCTGGTCCCCCACTCTATGAGAAGGTCCCTGCGTCGAGCCTTCTCCCACCTTGGTCCCCCCTAACACACCCCATTCAAAGACAACACTGACCCCAGCTCTCCACCTCCCACCAGTCACCCCATACCCCACCCTGTCCCCCTCCTGCTGTCCATGTGCCAGGCCACACTGTCCCCACGGGGACATGTCGTTGCCCTGTGGTGGACCTTGCCCTCCCTACCACTTCCCGACAGAGTTTGGACTCGGAGCTAAAGGCAGCGTGGGCTCCCCCGTGCCACCATGGAGGTGAGCCCAAGCCGGTGGGGAACCCCTTGCACCCCTTCTACCTCCACGGGGTTGGCTTTGCCGTCTCCCATACCCCACCCCCACCGCCTCTCTGTGCCACCAGGTGCCCAAGAAGCTGATCAACTCGGTGACAAGCTGTGCTGATGACTCCTTGGCTGGGCTGGTGGCATGCAACCCCGGCTTGCAGCTGCTGCAGGGCCACCGGGTGGTCCTGCGCTCGGATCTGGTGGCCATCCGCGGCCGGGTGGCTTTGCTGTCGGGAGGGGGCTCTGGCCACGAGCCTGCCCACGCAGGTGAACCCCTCCCCACCACCACCACGGGCTGGCTGTCCCCAGGCCAGCCCCCAAGAGCCCGTCCTGCCCCGCAGGGTACATCGGGCAGGGCATGCTGACCGGCGTGGTGGCCGGCGCCGTCTTCACCTCCCCGGCCGTGGGCAGCATCTTGGCGGCCATCCGAGCGGTGACGCGGGCAGGGGCAGGTAAGGGGTGACCTGGTGGGGTGCTGGTCGGGCTTTCACCTCCCTTTTTTGTGTGAGCTTCACCTTGAAATTCTCCTCTCCCTCCAGCTGGGACCCTCCTGATCGTGAAGAACTACACCGGGGACCGGCTGAACTTCGGGCTGGCGCTGGAGCGGGCGCGGGCAGAGGGGGCTGACGTCAGGATGGTGGTGGTGGGGGATGACAGCGCCTTTGCTGCCCCCAAGAAAGCTGGCAGACGAGGCTTGTGTGGCACCATCCTGGTGCACAAGGTCTGTAGGGTGCTGGGGGTGCCCAAGGTCCCGGCCCTGTGGGGTTTTGGGAGGGGGGGAGGATTTTAGGGGGGAGTGGAGTGGAGCCCCCCCACACTTTTGCCCGTTGCAGGTGGCAGGGGCTCTGGCTGAGGCAGGGGCGAGCTTGAATGAGATCTTTGAGAAGGTGTCAGCAGCCACCAAAGCTATGGGTATGTGTGTGGGACCCCCTGGGGTATGTGTGTGTGTGTCCCTGTGCCTTGTCCCCCAGCCCCATCCCTTATATCCCTCCTGGTATTTCACAGCCCCAGGGCAAATCAGATTCCACCCCCTCAAATCCCAGCCCCAACCCACCCCCTCTCCCCCAGGCTTAACCTCATCTCTCTCCCCACACAGGTACCCTGGGGCTCAGCCTTTCTCCCTGCAGTGTCCCAGGCTCCAAGCCCACCTTCCAGCTGGCTGGGGATGAGATGGAGCTGGGCCTGGGTGAGGATCTGCCTCCCTACCCCCATGGGACTGGCATCATTGCCAGATGTGGGAGGTGCCCACAGCATGGGCATGATGCCACCCCATCTCTATAGGGATCCACGGCGAGGCAGGCGTGCGCAGGATGAAGGTGAGTGGGGGTCCTGCTGCCTGCCCCCAACCCCCTCTCTCCAAGCATCCTGCTCCCCAGGTGCCCCCAGCACTGCCCTCACAGCCCCCACTCTGCCCCCTCCCAGTTGCTGCCGGCGGATGAAGCGGTGGAGACGATGGTGGCTCACATGACAGACCCCTCCAACGCCTCCCGCCTGCCCCTCAGCCCTGGTGAGACCCCCCCCTGGCCCTCTGCAGCCTCCCCCCAGGCCTCCCCCAGCACAGGGGTCTCAGTTCTGCTCCCTTCCCTACAGGATGCTCCGTGGTGCTGGTGGTGAACAACCTGGGAGGGTTGTCCTGCCTGGAGCTGGGCATCGTGGCTGGCTCGGCTGTGCGCTGCCTGGGTGAGTGGGGGAGGCTCTGGTGTGCTGGGACCAGTTCTGCTCAGGGCCTGCAAGGGTGGTTTGGGGGGAGGGCATCGAGGCACCCGCAGTCACTTGGCAGATGAACCTGAATTGGGTGGCAGGGTTGATCTGCTGGAGACTCTGCAGAGGGGGCTGGGCAGGCTGGATCCATGGTGAGGCCAATGGGATGAAGTTCAACGAGGCCAAGGGCTGGGTCCTGCACTTGGGTCACAGCAAGCCCAGGAAGGCTCCAGGCTGGAGGCAGAGTGGCTGCAAACTGCCTGCTGGAAAAGGACCTGGGGGGTTGGTGACAGCAGCTGGAGAGGAGCCAGGGGGTGCCCAGGTGGCCACCAGCATATTGGCTTGAGCCAGCAGGAGTGTGGCCAGCAGGAGCAGGGCAGGGATTGTTCCCCTGGACTGGGCACTGCTGAGGTCACAGCTGGAATCCTGGGGTCAGTTTTGGGTCTCTCACTCCAAGAAGGACATTGAGGAGCTGGAGCAGGTCCAGAGAAGGGCAACAAAGCTGGGGAAGGGTCTGGAGAAGAGGGCTGGGGAGGAGCAGCTGAGGGAGCTGGGGGTGTTGAGCCTGGAGAAAAGGAGGCTGAGGGGAGACCTTCTGGCTCTCTGCAGCTCCCTGCAAGGAGGCTGGAGCCAGGTGGGGGTTGGGCTCTTCTGTCAAAACAAGTGACAGGACAAGAGGGAATGGCCTCAAGGTGCCCCAGGGGAGGTTTAGGTTGGACATGAGGAACAATTTGTTGCCCTGGAGGGCTGTCAAGGTCTGTCCCAGGCTGCCCAGGGCAGTGGTGCAGTCCCCATCCCTGGAGGAGTTTCCAAGCCCTGGAGCTGTGGTGCTGAGGGCCATGGGTTGGTGGTGCCCTGGCAGTGCTGGGGGAAGGGTTGGGCTCCAGGATCTTGAAGGTCTTCTCCAGTCCAAACCATTCTGTTATTTGATGATTCCCTGGCTCTGGCTTTCCTGCCTCTGGAGACCCTTCCTGCAACACTTTGCCCTCCTCACTGTGCCCCTTCCGTGCCCACAGAGCGCAGAGGTGTCCGCATTGCCCGGGCCCTGGTGGGCTCCTTCATGACAGCACTGGAGATGGCTGGGGTGTCCCTCACCCTCCTCCTGGTGGATGAAGAGCTTGTGAAGCTGATTGGTGAGTGCCTGGAGCTGTGGGATGGGGACATGGGGTGCTCTAGGTGTGTTGGGACATGCAGGACACAAGGTCACTGGAGTGTCCTGGACACCCTGGTGATGTGCCAGCCAAATCCCACTGAGCCAGCACCCAGCTTCCTGTCACCTCCTCCTACTCCAGATGCCAAGACCACCGCCATGGCTTGGCCCAACCTGGCTGCAGCACCTGCCACGAGCCAGAGACAGGAGCTGCCAGCACCGAAGGAGGGACCAGGGACCATGCAGTATGAGGCCACCACAGGTACGGGCAGGTACGGGGAGCTCAGGAGCTGTCACCTTCCCATGCCTCAGTTCCCCTCTCTCCTCTGGGGATGGGTAAGGGGTGACTTTCCCTCCTGGGTGACATCCCTTCCTGGGTGACATCCCTTCCTGGGTGACTTCCCTTCCTGGGTGACTTCCCTTCCTGGGTGACTTCCCCTCCTGGGTGACTTCCCCTCCTGGGTGACTTCCCCTCCTGGGAGACACCCCTTCCTGAGTGACACCCTCTCCTGGGTGACATTCCTTCCTGAATGACATCCCCTCCTGGGAGACCTGTCCTCCTGGCAGGGCCCAGCCTGGCAGGGGTGCAGCTGGTGCTGGGGAGGGTGTGCAGCACCCTGCTCAGCATGGAGGAGAAGCTGAACGAGCTGGATCGTGCTGCTGGGGACGGGGACTGCGGCCACACGCACGCCCGGGCTGCCCGAGGTGGGGGCTGGCACCTCGGGGGGTGCTGGGGACTTGTGGGGAGAGGGACCCCCAGCTGTCACTTCCCAGGAGTGGGGACTTTCCTGGGATTGCCACTTCTTGAGGAATGGGGAGACTTCAGGTGTTATCTCCAGCTGGGGAGCAGGTTCTATCCCCTCAGCTGTCCCTCCCTGGGGTACAGAGTCCCCTCCAAGCCATCCCTCCCTAGGGCACAGGGTCCCCTCCAAGCCATCCCTCCCTAGGGCACAGGGTCCCCTCCAAGCCATCCCTCCCTGGGGTACAGGGTCCCCTCCAAGCCATCCCTCCCTAGGGCACAGGGTCCCCTCCAAGCCATCCCTCCCTAGGGCACAGGGTCCCCTCCAAGCCATCCCTCCCTAGGGCACAGGGTCCCCTCCAAGCCATCCCTCCCTAGGGCACAGGGTCCCCTCCAAGCCATCCCTCCCTGGGGTACAGGGTCCCCTCCAAGCCATCCCTCCCTAGGGCACAGGGTCCCCTCCAAGCCATCCCTCCCTGGGGTACAGGGTCCCCTCCAAGCCATCCCTCCCTGGGGTACAGAGTCCCCTCCAAGCCATCCCTCCCTGGGGCACAGGGTCCCCTCCAAGCCATCCCTCCCTAGGGCACAGGGTCCCCTCCAAGCCATCCCTCCCTGGGGCACAGGGTCCCCTCCAAACCATTCCTCCCTGAGGGACAGGGTCCCCTCCAAGCCATCCCTCCCTGGGGTACAGAGTCCCCTCCAAGCCATCCCTCCCTGGGGCACAGGGTCCCTTCCAAGCCATCCCTCCCTGGGGCACAGGGTCCCTTCCAAGCCATCCCTTCCTGAGGGGTTGCCCCCACAGTCCATCCTTTCCTAGGGGACAGACAACCACTCCCTTCTCTGCTGGCCCTCCCTAGGGGCAGGCTCCTCACACTCTGGAAGCCACAGCCCCCACATCTCTCTGCATCCAGTGGCAGCTGCCCCAGGGCATTGCAGGGGGCTGGCCCTGCTTGTCCCCAGGCATCCTTAGATACCCCTTGGGCAATTAGGTGTCCCCAAGAAGGTTCCCATCCCGTTCTCCTCCTCCATCCCTGCAGCCATCCAGGAGTGGCTGCGTGCTGGGCCGCCCCCAGCAGCTCCAGCCCAGCTCCTCTCCGCCCTGGCTGACCTGCTGCTGGAGAAGATGGGTGGTTCCTCTGGTGTGGTGAGTGCAGGGGGCTGGTGTGTCACCCTGTGGGACCCCAGTGGTGCCCCTTCCCCCCTCCCCAGCCACGGGGTGGTGATGGTGGTGGTGTCCCCATAGCTCTATGGGCTGTTCCTGACGGCAGCTGCTCGGCCCCTGCTCGACCGCAGTGACCTCCCGGCCTGGGCTGATGCCATGGATGCTGGCATCCAAGCCATGCAGAAGTGAGTGACACAGGACCCCCCCCTCCCCTCTGGGGACCTTCCTGGGCCCCCCCAGGTCCTCAACAGGATCCTAGCAACCCCATCCCTACCTCGATCCCACACAGGTATGGAGGAGCTGCGCCGGGGGACAGGACGATGGTGAGTGCTGCTGGCCTGGGGGACACGAGGCAGTGCCACCTTGGTGCCCACAAGCCATGGTGGCCACCAGCTTGCCCACAGCCATGGCTCTCAGCCCTTGTCCCCATCTGTCCCAGCTGGACTCGCTGTTTGCTGCAGCACAGGCTCTGCAAGCCCTGCGCAGCCCTGGTGCTGAGCTGCTCCCAGTGCTTTCCACTGCTGTGCAGGTACTGGATGGGGGTGGGAAGGACATCTGGGAAAGGGGGTGGCATCTACAGATCCCTGGGGACAAGCAGGGCCACCTCCCCCTGCAATGCCCTGGGGCAGCTGCCACTGGATGCAGAGAGGTTCGGGGGCTGTGGCTTCCAGGGTGTGAGGAGCCTGTCCCCTAGGAAGGGACACCTGAGGAGGGTTGGCTTCCTGTGCCCTAGGAAGGGATGGACTGTGGGGACAAGCCTTGTCCCTCAGGAAAGGATGGATTGGAGGGGACTGTGTCCCTTAGGAAGGGATGGATTGGAGGGGACTGTGTCCCTTAGGAAGGGATGGATTGGAGGGGACCCTGTCCCCTAGGAAGGGATGGATTGGAGTGGACTGTATCCTTAAGGAAGGGATGGATTGGAGGGGACTGTGTCCCTTAGGAAGGGATGGATTGGAGGGGACCCTGTCCCTTAGGAAGGGATGGATTGGAGGGGAATGTGTCCTTAAGGAAGGGATGGATTGGAGTGGACTGTATCCTTAAGGAAGGGATGGATTGGAGGGGACTGTGTCCCTTAGGAAGGGATGGATTGGAGTGGACTGTATCCTTAAGGAAGGGATGGTTTGGAGGGGACCCTGTCCCCTAGGAAGGGATGGATTGGAGGGGACTGTGTCCCTTAGGAAGGGATGGATTGGAGTGGACTGTATCCTTAAGGAAGGGATGGTTTGGAGGGGACCCTGTCTCCTAGGAAGGGATGGATTGGAGGGGACCCTGTCCCCTAGGAAGGGATGGATTGGAGGGGACCCTGTCCCTTAGGAAGGGATGGATTGGAGGGGACCCTGTCCCTTAGGAAGGGATGGATTGGAGGGGACCCTGTCCCTTAGGAAGGGATGGATTGGAGGGGACCCTGTCCCCTAGGAAGGGACAGCTGAAGGAACTCTGTCCCCCAGGCAAAGACAACTCAGGTTCCCCCATTCCCCAGGAAGTGACAATCCCAGGGAAGTCCCCACTCCTGGGAGGTGACAGCTGGGGTACCCTCTGCCCCCCGAGTCCCCATCCAGTGTCCCCCCAGCTGTGCTAACCCCACCAGGCTGGCAGGGATAGCCAGGGGAGGAATCACCATGCTGGTTGCCCAGGCCTGTACCTGGAACCTCTCCTGGGGTTGTTTTGTGTCCGTCCCTCGCCCACCCCCCATCCTTGTGGCTTTTTTTTTTTTGTCCCCACACCCTGGCAGAGTGCAGAGGCAGCAGCAGAGGCCACCAGGAGCATGGAGGCTGGAGCAGGCAGAGCCAGTTACATCAGCTCAGCCCAGCTGCTGCAGCCTGACCCCGGGGCTGTGGCAGCAGCAGGGGTGCTGCGGGCGGTGCTGGAGGGGCTGCAGGGCTGAGGGCAGCAGGACATCACCTCCAGAGGTGAGGAAAGGGCTTGACAGCACCCCCCATGTACCCCAAATAAACCTTTGTGGTCATCCAAAGCTGGCCTGGAGCATCCATCCCCGTGAGAGGAGGAGATTTGGGGCTGGTGGGGCTGTACCCAGCTCCTCCAGGATGTGTCCCCCACAAGGGGCACAGGAGGAGAGGTGCAGCTGGTTCTGTGCTCCTGGGGGGGGAAGGAAGCTGCTGGGGTGGCCACAGCACTCCTCACGAGGTGCTGGGAGGGGAAACCACAGGGCTCATGAGATCCCAGGCACGGGGGTGTGAGGAGATGGTTGGTGCCTTGCTGCAAGGACGTTGAGGAGCTGGGGCAGGGCCAGAGAAGGGCAAGGAAGCTGGGGAAGGGTCTGGAGAAGAGGAATGGTGAGGAGCAGCTGAGGGAGCTGGGGGTGTTGAGCCTGGAGAAAAGGAGGCTGAGGGGAGACCTTCTGGCTCTCTGCAGCTCCCTGCAAGGAGGCTGGAGCCAGGTGGGAATTGGTCTCTTTTCCCAAGAAGCAAGAGGGAATGGCCTCAAGCTGCCCCAAGGGGAGGTTTAGGTTGGACACGAGGAACAATTTGTTGCCCTTGAGCCTTGTCCAGGCCTGTCCCAGGCTGCCCAGGGCAGTGGTGGAGTCCCCATCCCTGCAGGGGTTCCCAAGGCCTGGAGCTGTGGTGCTGAGGGCCATGGGTTGGTGGTGCCCTGGCAGTGCTGGGGGAAGGGTTGGGCTCCAGGATCTTCAAGGTCTCTTTCAAGAAAAACCATTCTATGAAAGGGACAAAGAGGAAGCAGGGGACAGGGTGGAGCAGACAAACCCTGGGGTGAGGTGGAGTGAGCCCAGGAGGGGCTGTAGGAGCCAGCAAGGACAATCCAGATCCTCAGAGGTGACACAAGCCCCAGAGAGTGTGGCTGTGCTTGGGCAGCACCAGGACCTGCTCCCCAGGCACCCACCTCTGCCACCCCAGCTCCTGGCACCCCCTCTTGTCCCCAAGAATGTGGGTGCAGGAGTGTTGCAGAAGCCAGCATTTATTACAAGTCCATGAGGGCCCCAGGAGGCTCCTTGGCTGGTCCCACACCCATGGGGTGGAGGAAGAGGCACCAGCAACTCAGGCAAGGGCAGGGCCTGGTGATGGTGCCTGCTCTGGTGGCTTCTGACCCAACAAGGCTCTGACAGCTCTGCCTGCTGCCTTGAAGGGCACAGGGAGGGCTTGAGGGCTGCTGGCTTGGCACAAGAGGCCAGCTGGATGTGACAGAGCTGGCACGTGGAGGCCTGAGGACATGGACAGGAGCATCAGAAATAGAAATGCAGAAGCATCAGAGAAATCTCGTGGCCAGCAGGAGTGGGGAAGTGATTGTCCAGGGGGACTGGGCACTTCTGAGGCCACAGCTGGAATCCTGAGGTCAGTTTTGGGCTCCTCACTCCCAGAAGGACATTGAGGAGCTGGAGCAGGTCCAGAGAAGGGCAACAAAGCTGGGGAAGGGTCTGGGGAACAGGAATGGTGAGGAGCAGCTGAGGGACTTGGGGGTGTTGAGCCTGGAGAAAAGGAGGCTGAGGGGAGACCTTCTGGCTCTCTGCAACTCCCTGCAAGGAGGCTGGAGCCAGGTGAGGGTTGAGCTCTTCTGCCAAGGAACAAGTGACAGGACAAGAGGCAATGGCCTGGAGTTGAGGTTTAGGTTGGACATGAGGAACAATTTGTTGCCCTGGAGGGCTGTCAAGGCCTGTCCCAGGCTGCCCAGGGCAGTGGTGGAGGCTCCATCCCTGGAGGGGTTTCTGAGCTGTGGTGCTGAGGGCCATGGTTTGGTGGTGCCCTGGCAGTGCTGGACTCCATGATCTTGAAGATCTCTTCAACCCAAACAATTCCATGATTCTATGATCCCACTGGAGCTGCCTTCACCCTACAGCAGGCAGGAGGCCAATTCGAGGCCACAAAGGAGGGCAAAGGAACCTTCTCAGTGCAGACCCATCTCTGCCACAGGGGAGCTGAGCCCATTCCTCACACAGGCAGAGGAGCATCAGGAGCAGGAAGCAGTAGTTCCTGGCCAAGGTGAGGCTGGAGGTAGCTGGCAGAGCAGGCAGGGAAGTGCTGGAGTTGGAGAGCTCAGGGCTGGCAGCCCCAGGAGGACCAGGAGAAGCCTCAGGCGTCAGCGCTCGGCGGCGAGCAGAGGCTGTGGGGAGAGCATGAGTGACCCCAGTGCCTGCAAACCCTTCCCCAACCCCTCCAGCCCTTCCCCACCCCGGGGACAGACCACACAGAGCTCCCCAAAGCCACCCTGTGAGCTGGTGTGTCCCCAGAGCAGAGCTGGTACCTGGCGAGTGTCCGGGGAGTCGGCGTCGGGGCGCTTCCAGCTTGGCCTGGCCAAGGCACCCAGCACCAGCACCCCAAAGAGCAGGATCAGGAGCCCCAACGTGTTGGCAAAGACAGCCTCGGGGGGCAGGAGCTTGTATTCAGTTGTCCCATTCTTCCTGGGGGGGCAGAGAAGGCACCAAGAGCTTCTTCCCTGGTTCTGCCTCACCCCAAACCTGTCCCCCCACCCCACCCCTCCCTTCAGCAGGGAGCTCTGCAGCTTAACCACACTCCCGAGGCTGAAACTTCCTCACTTCCCCTCACTGCCCTCTGCTCGGGGTCACTTCTAGCACCTGCAGACAGCCAGCAGCCCAAAGCCACTTCCCTGAGCCTCCCTCCCTGCCAGAGCTCTGCCCCTCTTCCTCACCCCCCCTCTGTGCCCATCACCATGCTCACAGGCTGAAGAAAAGCTTCTCATTGATGCCTGACAGACAGGAGGCCATGGACAGCATGAGGATGGTGGAACCAAAGAAGACATGGAGGGGTTTGTAGAGGGCACGGAGCCAGCCAGGAGCCCAGGGCAGCAGGAAGGCACTGAGGCCAGCCAGCCACTGCGGGGAGGAGAGGTGAGGGTGAGGAGGGAGAGGGCTTGGGGGCTTAGGGGTGGGGATGATGATTCAGGCAGCACCCACCTGGCAGGAGAAAAGGAGAACAGTGGCCAGCCCCAGCCAGCTGTGCAGGGAGTACATGTTGGGGGTCCCATGCTCGTTGTGGAAGCGGAAAACAGCTGCCAGCCCCAGCACAGCCAAGGTGAAGGCAGCCAGGGCCAGGGCACCGTGGAGCAACTTCCAGGGGAGCTTGGGGCCAGTCCAGGCAGGGGGCAGGCGGTAAACCAGGGCTGCTGTTGGGAGAGAATGCCCCAATGCCCGTGGTGAGGGCTGGAAGGGAGCTCTGGAGCTCAGCCAGTCCAAGCCCCCTGCTCCAGCAGGGCACCCACAGCAGCTTGCCCAGCAGCACAATGCCCAGGGGGGGTTGGAAGCTCTCCACACAAGGACACTCCACAACCTCTCTGGCCAGCCTGCTCCAGGCCTCCAGCACCCTCACACCAAACAACTTTCTCCTCAGCTTCACCTGCAACCTCCTGGCTTCCACTTTGTGCCCTCTGCCCCTTGGCCCTGGGCACCACTCAGCAGAGTCTGGCCCCAGCCTCTTGCCTCCCACAGCTCCTTTAGCTCTTGCTGAGCATTGCTCAGCTCCCCTCTGGGGCTGCTCTTCTGCAGGCTCACCAGCCCCAGGGCTCTCAGCCTTTGCTGCTCACAGAGCTGCTCCAGGCCCCTCAGCATCTTCAGAGCCTCCCCTGGACTCTCTCCAGCAGTTCCCAGTCTCTCTTGAACTGGGGAGCCCAGAACTGGAGCCACTCCAGGTATGGCCTGACCAGGGCAGAGTAGAGGGGGAGGAGATCTTCCCTCGACCTGCTGGCCACATTCTTCTTTATGCCCCCC
The DNA here is from genome assembly GCF_027791375.1 of Indicator indicator. Classification (NCBI taxonomy): domain Eukaryota; kingdom Metazoa; phylum Chordata; class Aves; order Piciformes; family Indicatoridae; genus Indicator; species Indicator indicator. The sequence goes on from NC_072030.1 coordinate 13,671,873, forward strand.
CAGGAGACCATTTGCATTCTTGCCCACCAGGGCACATTGCTGTGCTCAGGAAGGAGCTGTGCTGGCACCACACCTTACAGCCACTCACCTGCACCATACAGCACCACCATGCCCGTCACCATCAGCACCGGGTGCCAGTTGAAGGTCCTGGTGCTGCCATCCAAAGCGAAGCCTCCACGCCAGTACTGACACCAGGCACTGACAAAGGCCACACACACAATGCCCAGGATACCCAGGAGGGCACTGAAGGGCAGGAAAGGCAGGTCCCACATCACAGTGACTGGATGGTGACTCCTGGAGAAGAGCAAGTTGATGGTTCAGGCTCCCTTGGGGCTCTCCACCGCCCACCCCAGCCCTCAGCTGCGTGTAGAAACCCCCAGGGAGGAGCCAGACTAAAAGGGGAACCAAAGAACCCAAAGAGGGGTGGCCCTAAACCAGCTGCTGCCCAGGAGCTGGCCAGCTAGGGACATGCAGTGCGAAACTGGACCCTTCAGAGCCAGATCTTTGGGCACCAGCCCATCCCAGCATGCTGCACCCCAGGGAAACGGACTCACAGGGGGTCTAAAGTGTCTCCCCTAACCCCAGCCCCATCTGCATTGTCACTCCCCTTCCCCCACAGAAAAAACAGACTAAATTCCCTCCCTCTCACACATCCCTGCTCTTTCCAGCCCCTTAGCACCCCCAAATCTGCACCTCAGCTCCACTTTCATCTCCCCACTGGCACCTGCACTCCCTCTCAAGCCCTCCTCAGCACCTATTACCCCCCTTCCCCCCACCCAGCTGCACCCACAGCACAGGGCTCACCCCAAATGAGTGCAAAGAGACACCCTGCCCTGGATCCTGGCAGCCCCAGCACCCCTCTGCCCACTCTGTGCCAGCACCAGCTCCACAGGGTTTGGGGAAGGACCCATGGGCAACAGCCCCACAGGCAAGACCCTGCCCTGAGGGTGCTGCCCCTCAGCCCACAGGGCTGGAGCAGGTGACTGGCAGGAGTGGGGCTGTGCTCATTTGCCTGGCAATTTGCATCTGCCCCCAGAAATAGCTATTTGTGTCTCCTCATGGGGCAGGGGATGGCTCTGTCCCCACCCAGATCAGTCACCTCATGGGGCCATGAGCTCAGCCACCCACTCTGAGGCCTGCCGATGCTGGTCACAGTGCTGAGCACCCCCACAGTTCCCTTCAAGCCAGGGCCCCACAGCTCCCCTAAAGCCTGGGGAGGTGAAGTCTGGCCCCAAGGCTGCTCCAGATCTTGTGACACAGGACCTGGCCCCACAACTGCCCCAAAGCCTGGGCATGTGGGGTCTGGCCCCAGGATTCCCTCACAGCCAGGGCTTGCAGCTCCTCTAGGCCTGGTGACGCAGGACCATGGCCCCACAGCTCCCCTAAAGCCTGGTGACACAGAGCCTGGCCCCATGGCTCCCTCTGACCTGGTGACACAGGGCCTGACCCTACCGCTCTTCCACAGCTCCTCCAGCCCCGGGCCTGCCCCACAGCTCCCCTAAGCCTGGTGACACACAGCCTGGCTCCATGGCTCCTCAGCGCCGGGAACACGGGGCGGGCCCGAACCTAGGGCTCCTCCCGGCCTCAGGAGCACGGAGCCAGCCCCACGGCTCCCGCAGCGCCGGGGAATCGGGGCCTGGCCTGGTCCCGGGGCCGTACCTCAGCCCCGCCCGCCGCCCGCTAGGCCCTGCCGCCCCCTCAGCCTCGCCGGGCGCCTCCATGTTGGCCGACGCCGCTCTGGCCTCCCGCCTCGATGGTGGCTCCGACTCAAGCCTCCACCGACTCCAGCGACCATCGAGAGCTCGCGGCCAGAGCGGCCCCTGAGCGGCTCCTCCAGCGCTGCTCCGCCACTTCCGCCCCCGCCTCGGTGGCTGCGCCGTTACCGTGGAGACGCAAAGATGGCGGCCGCAGGTCAGCGCCTGGCTGCAGCCGGGCTGCGGAGGGTGGGAGGCGGCGGGGATCGCCGGCTACCCCCAGCTCCGGGGAGAGCGGGAGGCAAGGCGGCTTACCGACTCGGTGGTGGTTTGGGGGAACCCCGCTGGTGCTGAGGCCTCCTTGAGGGACTGGGCTCGAGGGGGGCCGAGGGCTGCGTGAGGGGACAGGAGGGACCCGGGGATGACGCAGGGAGGCGAGGGGACATGGAGACGACGCAGGGAGAGGATGGGATCTGGGGGGTGCGGGGAGCTGCCCCCTTTGTCCGCCCCACTCCAGCCCTGTGCCTTCGTTCTCTGAAGGAGGGAGGACTCTGCTGCCAGGACATGGGGGGACCCCAAGTTGCCCTGGCCCCCCTCATCCCTCCCAGCACGATCTTACCTCCCTCTGTGTCACGTCCCTTCTTCCCCAGGCTGTCAGGAGTAGGAAAAGCGGGCAGGAGGAGGGCACTGTGCCACCTTGCTTGTCCCCTGCCAGCCTCACTCCTTCCCTGTGTCCTCAGCCCCTCTCTGCCCAGCAGCCCCAGGCAGGGTTGCGCTGTCCAGGGGTGGGGTGGGGTGAAGCAGAGCAGTGCTGGGCCACAGCGTGCCCAAACCTGCCCCTGTAGTGTGGCCTGCTCAGCACTGCACAGGAGGCTGACAGCAACTTTGGGGTTTGCCCAGCCTGAGGGGTGGCAATAACCTGCCTGGGACTCACACGTCTCCCTCCTCACCTCTGTCCCCTGAGATCCAGGAGGTGGGGAAGGAGAGGCCAAACCTGAGCCTGGTGTGTGGTAAGCAGAAAGGGGAGATGGTTTTCTAACACAGCCTAGTCTGCAGAGCAGGGGCAGAGCGTGGCTCAACGTGTCAGAAGTCATTTGGTTTGACCCTGCTTGGAGTTTCCTGGCTGGAGAGGTTTGTGAGGTGCAGGGAGGGTGCAAAGAAAACCTCTGTGTGTGTGTGTCCCAACTCCAGGTCCTGGCTGCAGGGAGAGGCAGCACTGAGCCCCTCAGCTCCAAACCATGAGCTGGCTCTGCCTTTGGGGATGCTGGAGCTGAAGGTTCCAGTCCTTGGGGAAAGAAGATGCTCCAGACCAGCAACTACAGCCTGGTGCTGTTCCTGCAGTTTGTTCTGCTTTCCTACGACCTCTTTGTCAACTCCTTCTCAGAGCTGCTCCGCACAGTCCCTGCTGTCCAGCTCGTCCTCTTCATGTGAGCACTGGGTGGACACAGCAGGTAGCACAGTGGGGCTGGGTGGGATGGGGTCCCACCATGTCTTTCTCCTCCCTGCAGCATCCAGGACATTGCTATTCTCTTCAATGTCATCATCATCTTCCTCATGTTCTTCAACACCTTTGTCTTCCAAGCTGGGCTGGTCAACCTCCTCTTTCACAAGTTCAAGGGGACCATCCTGCTGTCAGCAGCCTACCTGGCCCTCAGCATCTCCTTCCACATCTGGCTTATGGTAAGCTGGGGTGGGCTTGGGACTGCTCCTTTGAAGTCCCTCTCTCATGAGAAGAAAGCCACTGAAGGGACAGTTTGGTTTCCACTCTGCATTACCCTCTGTGGGTGGCATCAGGCTGGAAAGGAGCTGCCCCTTCCCAGCCTCTTCCCTAAAGGCCATGACCTGCTGGAAAATCCTCTTTCCCCAGAGGAAGCCCTGGGCAGCTCCAGCTCTCTGCTGGCTCCCAGGAGCCCTGGCTGGGGTAATCCCCAGCTGAAGGCCATGACAGCAGCTCCTGCTTTACCTGGGATTAATCCCCAGCAAACACCAGAGCCTGAGGGAAGCTCCCTCCCTGCTGGCAGCACTGGAGACTCTCAGGGGTCCTGGCTCTGCTCAGGCACCACCTTCCCCTTCCTCTTTTCACATTCAGCTCCCTCCTGTCCCCTTCCCCTGTCCCCTACCCCTGCCACCACCACCCAGAGGATGAGCCTCAAGCTCTTCCCATGCCCTGAACACTCTCTGAGTGAGGCTCCATCCTCATTCCACTGCCCCAAGGCAAGAGGGGGAAATGATTTGAATTGGGTTGGGGGCCCACTCAGTGCCAGGGTGCCCACTCAGTGCCAGGGTGCCCAAGCAGGCAGCAGGCACAGTGCTGCCCATGCCATCCGGGCAGGGGATTGCCAGGGATTTGCAGGGATCTGGAGTCTGAAGCTAGAATAGGCCCTGGCTAAATCCCCTGAGCTGCTTAACTTTTGGGGTTGGGGGGGGCTGGGTGGTTAGCCCCTTCCCAGCCAGCCCAAGGGAGGCAGGGGTGTGGGGTGCTGCCCCTAAACGACCAGAGGTGAGATTCCTGCCTGCTGGCTGTCTGTCTGTCTGTCTGTCTGCCTGCCTCAGAACCTGCGCTGGCGAGACCCCAGCCGCTTCGTGTGGACCGAAAGCCTCCAGACTCTCTTTGTTTTCCAACGGCTGGGTAAGGACTGGTGGGCACAAGCTCCCTACCAGGGTCCTGCCCCTTTTGGGGAGCCTGTGGGGGAGTGTCTCCCCTCACCTCTTTTCCTCCCTCCCCCCCTCTACAGCAGCCGTGCTCTACTTTTACTTCTACAAGAGGACAGCAGTGCACCTGGGGGACCCTCTCTTCTACCAGGACTCGCTCTGGCTGCGCAAGGAGTTTGCACATTTCCGTGGCTGATGGCTCCCAGCAAGCTCTGGGCCACCCACCACCCATCCCGCTCAGCTTGCCAGCAGCTCCCAGCACCTCTCTGCACTTTGCTGGTTCCGCTGGGGACAGGAGGTTTTGGCTCCTCCGTCTTCCTGTGTTCCTCCAGCACTGGCACAGCTCCTGTGGGGGCCTCCCAGCGTGTCCTGGCTGTGTGGTGGGAAGGTCCATCCTGGCACTGCAGTTCCTGTTGGGACTTGAGTGTTATTGTAAAGAGTGAAGAAATAAAACAGGATGATTTTTTTTTTTTCCAGAAGTTTCCTGGTGTTTGTGCTCTCCATCCATGGCTCGTGGGTGCACTAAGAAGACTGTAGCCAGCAGGTTCTCCTGCCCTGGTGTGGCCACATCTGGAATCTAGTGTCTAGTTCTGGACTCTCCAGTTCAAGAGACTGGGAACTGCTGGAGAGGGTACAGCAAAGAGCTACAAAGAGGCTGAGGGGCCTGGAACATCTCTGATGAGGAAAGAGGGAGGGAATTGGGGCTGTTTAATCTGGAGACGAGCAGCCTGAGGGAGGATCTCATCAGTGCTGAGCAATAATACTTCAAGGGTGTCAGGAGGATGGGACAAAGCTTTGTTCAGTGGTGCCCAGTGACAGGACAAAGGGTAAGAGGCACAAACTTGAACATAAAAAGTTCCACCTAACCATGAGGAGGAAGTTCTTTAATTTAAGAGTGGTAGAGCACTGGTACAGGCTGCCCAGAGACATTCCAAACCCACCTGGATGTGTTCCTCTGTGGCCTTGTCTAGGTGAGGCAACCTGGCAGGGGGTTAGAGTGGATATCTCCAGAGGTCCTTTCCAACCCCTACCACGCTGGAATTTGGGATACTTTCATCCCAGTGATGGCAGCTGCCATCCTGGGGGCCTTCCCACCCTGCAGCGAGCCTCAGCCCCTCCTAAAGCATAGAGGAGTGGAGAGAGCAGCCGCGGCGCAGGGCTCAGCCCCTCCTAAAGCATACAGAGGAGCAGAGAGCGGCCGCGGCGCAGGGCTCAGCCCCTCCTAAAGCCTACAGAGGAGCAGAGAGCGGCCACAGCGCAGGGCTCAACCCCTCCTAAAGCATGCAGAGGAGCGCAGAGAGCGGCCGCGGCGGAGGGCTCAGCCCCTCCTAAAGCCTACAGAGGAGCAGAGAGCGGCCACAGCGCAGGGCTCAGCCCCTCCTAAAACCTACAGAGGAGCAGAGAGCGGCCACAGCGCAGGGCTCAACCCCTCCTAAAGCATGCAGAGGAGCGCAGAGAGCGGCCGCGGCGGAGGGCTCAGCCCCTCCTAAAGCATAGAGGGGCCGCAGACAGCGGCCGCGGCGCAGGCCTCAACCTCTCCTAAACCATAGTGGGGCCGCAGAGAGCGGCCGCGGCGCAGGCCTCAACGTCTCCTAAACCATAGAGGGGCCGCAGAGAGCGGCAGCGGCGCAGGCCTCAACGTCTCCTAAACCATAGAGAAGGGCGGAAAGAGCGGCCGGGCGTGGGCGGCGGTTTCCATGGCGATGGAAGATGGCGCCCAGGAGTGAGTGCGGGGCGGTGGGGAGCGGGAGGGACATCCCCGGGGGGAGGCGGAGGGTGGAGTGGGACTGGGAGCAAGGGAGAACTCAGCGGGGGCTGCAGCAGGCGCGGGCCGCGGCGGGGTTCGGAGCGGGGCTGGGGCCGGGCTCTGTGTGGCCCCCACCCCGCCCATGGCCGCCTCGCACCCGCAGACCGCCAGCGCTCCTCGGCCCCGCTGCAGGTCCTGCTCTTCCTCAATGGCTGGTACAGCGCGACCTATTTCCTCCTGGAGGGATTCATCTTCGTATACAAGGGTGAGCCCCCCTCCAAATCCCAGCCTCCCTGCACCCACGCCGGGCACTAGACTCCCGCCCTGAGGTCCAGGGTAGGGTCAGAGCAAGCCCTGAGGGCAGCGGTGGCTTGTGCCCGCAGTGCTGCTGCTGCCCTACCCCTTCACCAACCTGGTGCTGGACGTGGTGCTGCTCTTCCTCTACCTCAGTACTGAAGCCACTCGCATCTTCTTTGGTAAGTCCCGGGGACAAAGGGGACAGAGTGGTGTCCCCCTGGGGTGCGCTGGGGTCACAATGCCATGAAGGCACCAGGCTGGGGGCAGAGTGGCTGGAAACTGCCTAGGGGGTTGGTGACAGCAGCTGGAGAGGAGCCAGGGTGTGCCCAGGTGGCCAAGAAGGTCACCAACACATTGGCTTGAGCCAGCAGGAGCAGGGCAGGGATTGCTCCCCAGAACTGGGCAGTGGTGAGGCCACAGCAGGAATCCTGGGGTCAGTTTTGGGACTCTCACTCCAAGGACATTGAGGAGAATGCAAGGTCCAGAGAAGGGCCAAAAAGGTGGGGAAGGGTCTGGAGAACAGGAATGGTGAGGAGCAGCTGAGGGAGCTGGGGGTGTTGAGCCTGGAGAAAAGGAGGCTGAGGGGAGACCTTCTGGCTCTCTGCAACTCCCTGCAAGGAGGCTGGAGCCAGGTGGGGTTGGACTCTTCTGCCAAGGAACAAGTGACAGGACAAGAGGGAATGGCCTCAAGCTGCCCCAGGGGAGGTTTAGGTTGGACATGAGGAACAATTTGTTGCCCTTGAGGGTTGTCCAGGTCTGTCCCAGGCTGCCCAGGGCAGTGGTGCAGTCCCCATCCCTGGAGGGGTTTCTGAGCTGTGGTGCTGAGGGCCATGGGTTGGTGGTGCCCTGGCAGTGCTGGGGGAAGGGTTGGACTCCATGACCTTCAAGGTCTCTGCCAACCAACCACTTTGATTCCATGGCACTGGAATCAGGCAGAGTTGGGAACCCACATTGCTACCATTTGCCACGTTTCCCCCCAGCCCCCTCAAGTTCAAAGCCCTGGCTGGGGGCTAAAAGCTGCCCCTCACCCTGTACCCTGCAGGCTCCAAGGGCAACCTGTGCCAGCGGAAGGTGCCACTCTCCATCAGCCTGGCCCTGACCATCCCTGCAGCCGTCATGGCCACCTACTACCTGCTGCTGCAGACCTATGCCCTGCGCCTGGAAGCCATCCTGAATGCCATCCTCCTGCTCTTCTACTCCCTGGAGCTGCTGCTGGGCCTCCTGGCACTGGTCTCCTTCTCCAGGTACCTCTGCTAGTCCCCATTCTGCAGGGAGCTGGGCGGCACTGGGCCCCTGCTTGATGCCAGGGCACCACAAGGAGCTGGCACAGCGAGATGCCAGGGCTGGCTCTGGCACACCCACACGTCCCCTTCCCTCCCTTCTTTGCAGCGTGGATTCGTTCTGAGGCCATGTGCCATGCCAAAGGACCTGGCCCAGAGGGGCAGAGAGTGGCACAGGTAGGCGAGGTGGCAGGGAGCTGGTGGCCCCTGGTGCCAGCTCTGAGGGTTTGTGAGGCACAGGTTGGTGCCAGGGACGCAGAAGTGGGAGATTTGATTTCTTTTCTGGTTTGTTTTGGGTTCCCCCCCTCCCCCTTTTCTTCCTACCCTTCTCAAAAGAATTCACTATTTTCCAATAAATATTTATTTTTACCTGCTGCTTGGCCATGTGGCTTCACCCTCCCCCCACCCCCCCAGCTGGTGAAGTATTCTCAAGGACCTGCCAGCTGCCACCTCTTCCCCTCCCCTCCCCCAAACCGACTTGGCAGGCACAGGATTCTCTCAAAAACATGTTGGGAGGATGAAGAAGGGGTCAGGGAGAGCAGGCACAAAGGCACTGAGAGCCCCTCAGGGGTGTCAGAGCAGGCACAGAGGCACTGAGAGCCACTCAGGGGTGTCTGAAGGGGGCACAGAGGCACTGAGAGCCCCTCAAAAGGGTGAGAGGATGAGGAGGGTGTCAAGGAGAACAGGCAAAGGGGCACTAAAAGCCCTTCAAAAGTGTCAGAGGATGAAGGGGTCAAGGGCAGTAGGTAGAAGCATCAACAGCCCCCAAAACCACTTCCAAACTCTGCCCCCCCCCCCCAAAAATCACCCCCAAAGCCCTAAAAACCACCTCTAAAGCCCTAAACCCATCTCCCCCCCCACCTCAAACCCCACTCCTCGTTACCTCAGAGCCACTCAAAGGGAGGAGAGAAAGAGAGAAGCAGCCCTGAGGCACCATCTGAAAGATTGACAAGATCCTCGAGTTTATTACACAATTAATTTCCAACCTATCAGAAAGACAAACAAATCTAATCACTGTGAGCAGGAGAGGAGGGGGGCAGAGCCTTGCTGGGTGCTTAAGAGGAGGTAAGGGATGGGGGATTGGGAGGGGGTGGGGGGGGTTAGCTCTGTATTTTTTTTTTTTTTTTTTAATTCCCCTCCCCTTCCTCTCTGTTTCCCTCCCCACTATTTGGAAAGAAAACTAAACATTTTTGTGTCTTTTAAGTAAAAAAATGCAACTCTCCCCTCCCTCCCTCCCTCTCCTCCTCCCCCCCAGCCACCACTTCAGGGTTGGGTTTTTTTTTTTTTTCTTTCTTTTTTACAACATGGGGTTTAGGATTTTATGTTTTGGGGGGTGGGGTTTTTTTTTTTTTTTTTTTTTTCTTATTGTTGTTATTTCAACCTAAAAAAACCAAAAAAGCCCCTCCAGAGGTGGGTTTCTCCTGTCCAGCCAACAGTTCAGAAGGCTGATGTGTCCCACCTTGAGGGCTGGCACCCACTCTGGATGTCACTTTGTGTCACCTCAGCTCGCCTCGACCAGCCTGGGCTCTCTCCTCCTTTCTCTGCTGGAAGGACTCAGGGTGAGGCCTTGCAAACCCTCCCCACTAAGCATTAGGCCACCCCCACATCATGTCCCCACCCCCAAGGGTGGCCAAGGGGACAGAGGGAGAGGGTAAGACACCCCTCCCTCCCCCTCTCCCCCCCAGCACCTATGGGGCAGCTGAACTGGGGAGGTGAGGGAGGGTCACAGCCTTGCCCTGCCTCTTCCACTTCCTCTAAAACAAGGAAGGTGCTGAGGGAGGGGCTGGTTGCACAGCTGGTTTGGGGTCTTCTGGGGTGGTGCCACCAGGTGGGGAATGTTGGGACAAAGTGGGGTGACACCCCCCCCACCCAACCCAGCTCCAGTCCCTTCCCCTTCTCACCATGCTGCTCCCAGGCAGAGTAGAGAGGGGGAGGGGAGGGGGGAGAAGTTAAAAATGGGCCTGTGGGAGAGCTCAGCCACACTTGGGGACAGGAGTGTCCCCAGATGATGGGATATGGCAGGAGACACCTCCCCCAGTGCTGCTTCCAGGCACCTCCAAAGATGGGGAGGGGTCTATCCCCCTCCAACCATCCCCCTTCTTCCCCAGAAGGGGAGAAGGAGTTCAAACAAACCTCCCTCCATGGAGATAAAAGGAAGAAAAAAAAAAAAAAACAACAAAACAAACAAAAAAAAAAAAAAACCCAAAAATAAATCCAAGCACCATTTGTCTTTGGGTCCGAGTGTCCACGGAGGGGGGCCCTGGGCAGCAGCAGGAGCGTGGGCAAAGGCCACCGAGGTGTGGGTGGGAGTCCTGCTGGAGAGAGCTGGGAGTGCTGGGGGAGGAGGTGAAGGGAGGGAGGAGAGTGGAGCAGCCTCCGTCACGGAGTTCTGGTCGAGGTGAGGAGATACCAGTCCATTAAAAACCACTCAGTGCTGAGCTGCTGTGGGGAGAGAGCGGAGGAAGCATCAGAGCAGCGCCCAGGAGCCTCCCCACCACCTCAGGAGGACCTCAAGATCCTGCCACAGACCCTTCCCACCACCTTAAGGTCTCCAGGAGGACTCAAGACCCAAGACTCCACCATGGAAACTCTTCCCACCACCTCAGTACCTTGAAGAGGGGCTCCAGACCCCACCACAGACCCTTCCTAGCACCTTGAGAAAGACCCAAGATGCCACCACTCGGTCTTCCACCTCAGCAAGGACTCAAGATCCCATGCCACAGACTCTTCCCCTCAGGATCTCAAGGATTTGAGCCCAGACCTCTCACCAGAGGACCAAGACCCACAGACCTTCCACTGGAGGAAACCAGTCCCACCACGACCTCAGTGAGACCCCACCACGACCTTCCAGTGAGGAGAACCAAGACCCCACCACAGACCCTTCCTACTGTGAGGAGAAACCAAGACCCCACCACAGACCCTTCCTACTGTGAGGAGAAACCAGGACCCCACCACAGACCCTTCCTACTGTGAGGAGAAGCCAAGACCCCACCACAGACCCTTCCTACTGTGAGGAGAAACCAAGACCCCACCACAGACCCTTCCTACTGTGAGGAGAAACCAAGACCCCACCACAGACCCTTCCTACTGTGAGGAGAAACCAAGACCCCACCACAGACCCTTCCTACTGTGAGGAGAAACCAAGACCCCACCACAGACCCTTCCTACTGTGAGGAGAAACCAAGACCCCACCACAGACCCTTCCTACTGTGAGGAGAAACCAAGACCCCACCACAGACCCTTCCTACTGTGAGGAGAAACCAAGACCCCACCACAGACCCTTCCTACTGTGAGGAGAAACCAAGACCCACCACAGACCCTTCCTACTGTGAGGAGAAACCAAGATCCCACCACAGACCCTTCCTACTGTGAGGAGAAACCAAGACCCCACCACAGACCCTTCCTACTGTGAGGAGAAACCAAGACCCCACCACAGACCCTTCCTACTGTGAGGAGAAACCAAGACCCCACCACAGACCCTTCCTACTGTGAGGAGAAACCAAGACCCCACCACAGACCCTTCCTACTGTGAGGAGAAACCAGACCCCACCACAGACCCTTCCTACTGTGAGGAGAACCAAGACCCCACCACAGACCCTTCCTACTGTGAGGAGAAACCAAGACCCCACCACAGACCCTTCCTACTGTGAGGAGAAACCAAGACCCCACCACAGACCCTTCCTACTGTGAGGAGAAACCAAGACCCCACCACAGACCTTCCTACTGTGAGGAGAACGCCCACCAGACCTTCTACTGTGAGAGAACCAAGACCCACACAGACCCTTCCTACTGTGAGGAGAAACCAGGACCCCACCACAGACCCTTCCTACTGTGAGGAGAAGCCAAGACCCCACCACAGACCCTTCCTACTGTGAGGAGAAACCAAGACCCTACCACAGACCCTTCCTACTGTGAGGAGAAACCAAGACCCCACCCACAGACCCTCCCCCACTGCCTCAAGGACTCCTCAAGACCCTCAGAAGCACCTCAGCACCGCTCTCCCCAGCCCCCAGGGGCCCACCAGCAGCTGACCTGTCTCAGTGGTGCCGGTCCCTCTCTCTGTCCCTGTCCCGGTGCCGCTCGTGATCCCGGTTCCTCTCCTGGAAGTAGTCCTCGTGCCGGTCCTCGCCGTGCAGCAGCTCCCGGTGCCGCCGGCTGCTCTCGCGGGACCGGCTGGGGGAGCGCTCCCGGGAGCGGTGTCTTTTCCTGGGCAGACAGAAGGAAAAGAAGCTCCTGGGATGAGGTTCACCAAGGCCATGAGCTGGGTGCTGCACTTGGGTCACAAGGATCCCAGGAAGGCTCCAGGCTGGGGGCAGAGTGGCTGGAAACTGCCTGCTGGAAAAGGACCTGGGGGGTTGGTGACAGCAGCTGGAGAGGAGCCAGGGGGTGCCCAGGTGGCCAAGAAGGTCACCAGCAGCCTGGCCTGGATCAGCAAGAGTGTGGCCAGCAGGAGCAGGGCAGGGATTGTCCCCCTGGACTGGGCACTGCTGAGTCCACACCTGGAATCCTGGGGTCAGTTTTTGGCTTCTCACTCCAAGAAGGACATTGAGGAGCTGGAGCAGGGCCAGAGAAGGACAACAAAGGTGGGGAAGGGTCTGGAGAACAGGAATGGTGAGGAGCAGCTGAGGGAGCTGGGGGTGTTGAGCCTGGAGAAAAGGAGGCTGAGGGGAGACCTTCTGGCTCTCTGCAACTCCCTGAATGGAGGTTGAAGCAGGTGAGGGCTGGTCTCTTCTGCCAAGGGGCAAGTGACAGGACAAGAGGAAACAGCCTCCAATTGCCCCAGAGAGGGTTAAGGTTGGGCATGAGGAAAAATTTGTTGCCCTTAAGGGTTGTCAAGGCCTATCCAGGGCTTGTGGTGGGATCCCCATCCCTGGAGGGGTTTCTGAGCTGTGGAGCTGTGGTGCTGAGGACCATGGTTTGGTGGTGCCCTGGCAGTGCTGGGGGAAGGGTGGGACTCCATGACCTTTAAAGGTCTCTTCCAACCCAGACGATTGGTGGGGCTGCAGTGAAGCCACCTCAACACATCTCAAAGCCTCGGAGCTGTGAGTACCTGGAGGAGCTGCTGCTGGCACTGGTGCTGTAGGACTTGGCCTCAATGCCATGCAGGCAGTCTTTGAGGGACGAGAGGAGGACACGGCACCGCTCGTCGCTGGCCACGCGAGACTGCTTGATGACAGCGATGGCTGTGAGCAGCGTCTCGATGGCATCACTGTAATCACCTGGGGAGGGGGGAGACAGACAGAGAGGGGCTGAGGGATGAGGAACCACCACAGGATGGGGTCTGTGTGGGGAGCACACACACCAAGGTGGGCACGCACACACACACACACAGAGTCACTTTTACCTGCACTGGCGCCGGACACCGCCTTGGAGATGGCACTGCTGGAGATGGCCCTGTTCCTGTTCATGATCTCCTCAAACTCCCCTTCGCTCACTGGGGGGGCTGGAGGGCCAAGCTCCCGGCTGCACAGGGAGCAAAGCGGAGTCTTAGAATGGTGGAGGTGGGAAGGGAGCTCTGGAGCTCAGCCAGTCCAAGCCCCCTGCTCCAGCAGGGCACCCACAGCAGCTTGCCCAGCAGCACAATGCCCAGGGGGGGTTGGAAACTCTCCACACAAGGACACTCCACAACCTCTCTGGCCAGCCTGCTCCAGGCCTCCAGCACCCTCACACCAAACAACTTTCTCCTCAGCTTCACCTGCAACCTCCTGGCTTCCACTTTGTGCCCTCTGCCCCTTGGCCTGGCCCTGGGCACCACTCAGCAGAGTCTGGCCCCAGCCTCTTGCCCCCCACAGCTCCTTTAGCTCTTGCTGAGCATTGCTCAGCTCCCCTCTGGGGCTGCTCTTCTGCAGGCTCACCAGCCCCAGGGCTCTCAGCCTTTGCTGCTCACAGAGCTGCTCCAGGCCCCTCAGCATCTTCAGAGCCTCCCCTGGACTCTCTCCAGCAGTTCCCAGTCTCTCTTGAACTGGGGAGCCCAGAACTGGACCCAGTGCTCCAGCCTTGGCCTGAGTGGGGCAGAGTAGAGGTGGAGAAGAACCTCCCTTGCCCTGCTGGCCACACTCTTCATCATGCCCCCAGAAGACCATTTGCCTTCTTGGCCACAAGGGCACATTGCTGGCTCATGAGCAACTTGCTGCCCACCAGCACTGCCAGATCCTTGTCCATGGAGCTGCTTTGCAGCAGGTCAAGCCCTAACCTGTACTGGTGCATGGTGGTGGCAGGGGGGGGTCAGCATGCCCCTCAATTTGTCACTCCCTGTCACCTTCTCCACCAGCCTCTCTCACCTGCTGTGGTTGTAGGGGGCCATGGCCTTGCCGTAGGTGTCCGGTGGAGGACCCAGAGCCGTGTTGGGTGGGGGGAAGAAGGCAGGATTGAGGTGCAGGGCTGGTGGGACAGCCCCCGGCGGGGGCACAGCCAGGTGAGGGGGCAGTCGAGGCGGTGGGGGCATGAGATGCTGGTAGTGGATGCCAGGCGGGGGCGGGGGGACACCGAAGCCGGAGGAAAGGGGCGGGGGGGGTGGCATGGGTGGGGGGGGCAGCCCCATGAGGGGGAGGGCAGCAGGGGGGCGGTTGAAGAAGGGCAGGACTGAGGGGGGTTTGTCCAGGCGGGCGGGGGGCAGGGCATTCTCTGTCGGCGTGGCACGGCCATCCACGGAGTCCACCGAGTCTCGGGAGTGGGCCCTCGGGGGCACACCTGCAAGGGGCACAAGGGAAGAGCCATCAGCTGGGAGCAGAGGGGCCCACAAGTCTTGGAGATCTCCTCTTCCTCCTCTTCTTCCTTCCCACCCATGAGGAACCTCCTCTCTCCTACAACCCCAGGAGAGATTTGGGAGAGCTTGAGTTGCCCAGAGAAGGATCCAGCCAGCCAAACGTAGCCTCCACTTCCATGTGCCTCCAAGAAGACCCCAGCTGCACACACAGCACCCTGGGGACAATCACTCCTGGCCAGCCTGGCTCTGAGGAGGAAGCCACCAAGCAAGTGGGTTAGAGGGACAGAAGCAAAAAGCCACAAGGAACAGCAAGAGATCCCCAGCAGAGAGGTCGCTGGGGGCTCAGAGTCTCCAAAGATGTTAAATGACCCAGATTCAGAAAGGCCTGGGCATGGAGGAGCACCAGGGGACAGAACCCAAGTGCCAACAGCAGTGGAGATGCTGGAGGAAGGAGAACTTGGTGCCCGTGTGCCCTCAAAGAGAGGGACAGGAACCTTTGGTGTCCAAAGAGGCTTTGAGGATGAAACAGGAGAGTGATGGAAGACACTGTCCCTGCCCAAGTCCCTTGTGGGAGCCACAGCTCCCCACCAGGCCATCAAGCCAAGCACCGTTGGGGCACCAGTGCTCCCAGTAAGGGTTCACCCAAGCTCAGCTGTGCCAACAGAAGGCCCCTGGGGCCAGGCTGAAGGTCTCCATGCCTGGTGGGATGAGAGAAAGGAACGTGCCCAAACACCAGGGGCAGGTTGGGCCGTGGCCTAACACGGTGCTGCCAAGCAGCAGATGATGGCGCAGAGCCGAAGGAAGAGCAGTGAAGGTCACGACTCGGTCTGGGAGCTAAGGAAGGACTTTTGATTTTTGTTTTCTGTGTGCAAAAGGAACCATGGGATCTAGAAGGACCACAACTAATCAAGACCTCCTCAAACATACTCCTGGTGGTCAAGCAGTCTCAGGGTGTCACATCGCTGCGGGGTGAGGACCACCCTATTGTCACTGCAGAAAGCCCACGGCCAGGCCCCGGCTGGGAAACTGCGGCACCTTACCTCCGCAGGGATGGACACATTCTGGAGGAGGTCCAGAGAAGAACTACTAATAGATATGGAGGGTCTTAGCTATGTTGATAGGCTGAAGAGCTTAAGCCCATTCAGTTTGGAGAAGAGGAGGAGGAGGCTACGAGGGATCTTCGCAGTGTGTGAGCACCTAAAAAAGGGGATCATAAAGACTCGGGTCAGGAGCTAATCAGACTCAGCAGTCAAAGGAAACAACCCCCAGAAGACACCTGGTAGTGGTTCCCACCCCCCCACACAGCCCGAGGGGGTCTTGGTGGCTTCAGGCTGACAGCTCTGCTGGGGATCTGTGTGGAGAACAACCCTCCCCAGCCACGCTGTGTCTTCACCTCACTCACGTTTGCGAGCCTGAGCCTCGAACTGTGACAGGTTCTGCCGGGTTGCCAGCCTCACCTCCACCTTGTCCCCATTAAGGATTTTGCCAGGGAGCAGCTCCAGGAGTTTGTGGACTGAGTTTTCAGAGGCCACCACCACCTCTGCGTACCTGGGGACAGAAAAACCTGGCTGTCAGCCCCACCTGCTTCACAGCCCCCTCCCCAAACCCTTCCATCCCTCCTCATCCCACCTTCCCTGGCAGCTGAACCCAACCTGGTGTCACATGTCCCCTCCTCTCTGTTCCATCCCAGCTCCACAGCAGATTTGCATCATCCTGTGCCAACTGGGAAAAGCACCATCTGCCCCCTTGCTCCCTATAACCAAAGCATGTGGCCATGAGGGCCTGCTTGCCCCATTTCAGACTGGTTTGGGATGGCAGGGACCTCAAAGATCATCTGAGTCCAACCCCCTGCCATGGGCAAGGACAGAGAATCACAGAATGATATGGAAGGGAGCTCTGGAGCTCAGCCAGTCCAACCCCACTGCTCAAGCAGGGCACCCACAGCAGCTTGCCCAGGAACACAATGCCCAGGGCGGGTTGGAAGCTCTTCAGGGGAGGAGACTTCAACCAAAGCATGTTGAGCCAAGCCCCATCCAACCTGGACTTGAACACTTCCAGGGATGAGGCATCCACAGCCTCTCTGGGCAACCTGTTCCTGGGTCTCAACATAGAATCCCAGACTGGTTTGGGTGGGATGGGACCTTTCAAGCTCATCCAGTCCAACCCCCTGCAGTCAGCAGGGACAGCCCCAACCAGAGCAGGTTGCTCAGAGCCCCAAACAACCTGACCTGCAGTGGTGCCAGGGCTGGGGCAGCTCCCACCTCTCTGGGCACCCTGGGACAGGCTCTCACCACCCTCAGGGGCAAACATTTCTCCTTCTCTCCAGTCTCAATCTCCCTCTGTTAATTCCAAACCATCACCCTTTGTCCTGTCACAACAGGCCCTGCTCACAAGTCTTCCCCCAGCTTTCTTCTCTGCTCCTTTAAGTCCTGAAATGCTGCTAGGTGGTGTCCCTGCAGCCTTCTCTTTTGCAGGCTGAACAAGCCCAACTCTCTCAGCCTGTTCTCCACTCCCCCCAGATCTCTCACCCTTTTGACTGGCCATTGGCTCTGCTCTCTGCAAATTTCAGCTCCACAACATCGTAGACACCAACTGAGCGGATGGTCTGGATCAGCTGCTGGTCAGTTGTCCACTGAGGAGAAGATGGGAGAGGCTGGGGTCAGCTCACAGAGCCCCTCACAGGGCCCATGGTGTTCCCCAGGCTCAGCACTCAGGGGCCTGGGGTTGAACACTTGACTACAGGCACCCTCAGAGACCCCCAGGGAGCTTAACGTCAACCTTGAGGCTGAAACAAGCCCTAGGGATAGCTAAAAGAGTTCTCTGGAGAAGACAGAGCCTTTCCAGACTGTTCCAGTCAACAGGAGATTCACAGTATGGTAGGGGTTGGAAGGGACCTCTGGAGCTCAGCCACTGCTCCAGCAGGGCACCCACAGCAGCTTGCCCAGCAGCACAATGCCCAGCGGGGGTTGGAAGCACTTCAGAGAAGGAGACTTCAACCAGAGCAGGTTGAGCCAAGCCTCATCCAACCTGGACCTGAACACTTCCAGCCATAAGGCATCCACAGCCTCTCTGGGCAACCTGGGGCAGTGTCTCAATAGTGAAGAGAATGGTAGGGGGTTGGAAGTGACCTCTGGAGATCATCCAGTCCAACCCTCATGCCAAGGCAGGTTCACCTAAAGAAGGTCTGGGAGGCAGGGAAGGGCACCTGGTCCCAGGAAGGCAGGGAAGGGCACCTGGTCCCAGGAAGGCAGGGAAGGGCACCTGGTCCCAGGAAGGCAGGGAAGGGCACCTGGTCCCAGGAAGGCAGAGCCACAAGGCACCACCACCACCACCACCACTGTTCACTCATCCCATGCTGGATTTGAAGCTGCTTGCTGCTCCCAATGCTTTTTCCAGGAGGCTGTGGCCAAAGCCCAGCTGGGGAGAGGCTGCCAGCAGGGCCTGAGGGGACGCCACTCACCCAGGAGAAGCTGCCCACGTAGACAGCAGCTCTCTTGTTGCGCAGGCCGCTGTAGGTGTAGAGGATGGCAGGAGGTTTGGAGTTGGGCTTGGGAGAAGGCTCCTGGCGGATCTCAGGAGGCGCCTCGGAGGTGCTGGTGCGGCTTTCACTGGGCTGGGAGCTGGCTGCTAAGACGTCGTCGTAGAGATCCATCTGATCAGCATTACTGAACTCCGAGTCCTGCCAGGACAAACGACCATCAGCACCTCTGCAGGGCACCCCAGTAACAGCTGGGGGGGGAACCACACCTCACAAAGGGACCTGGAGGGGTCTTAACAGTCTCAACAGGCCTTTGGATCCCCGTCCCTGCCGGGCTACTCCAGCACAGCCCAGCAATGAGCGTCACGCAGAAGCCCACCCCCCAGCTGCCACCACAAGGAGATGCTTCCAGGTCATCTCATGGTGCTGCTCATGAGGCATGCTGGAGGTTAGGAAGCCTCCTTCATGGTTGGCAAAACAGTTGTCCCAGTTCAGCTCATGAGCCCCTCGGAGGCAGCACAAGCTGGGTCCAAGGGTTTAGTGGCCAAACCACTCGTCTAGGGTCTGTAGTTAGAAAGTTGTGAATCCCAGGGGGGTTGGTGAGATGAGCCAGGGGGTGCCCAGGTGGCCAAGAAGGTCACCAGCATCCTGGCCTGGATCAGCAAGAGTGTGGCCAGCAGGAGCAGGGCAGGGATTGTCCCCCTGGACTGGGCACTGCTGAGGTCACAGCTGGAATCCTGGGGTCAGTTTTGGGTCCCTCACTCCAAGAAGGACATTGAGGAGCTGGAGCAGGTCCAGAGAAGGGCAACTAAGCTGGGGAAGGGTCTGGGGAACAGGAATGGTGAGGAGCAGCTGAGGAGGGACCTGGGGGTGTTGAGCCTGGAGAAAAGGAGGCTGAGGGGAGACCTTCTGGCTCTCTGCTGCTCCCTGCAAGGAGGCTGGAGCCAGGTGGGGGTTGGGCTCTTCTGCCAAGGAAGAAGTGACAGGACAAGAGGGAATGGCCTCAGGTTGCTCCAGGGGAGGTTTAGGTTGGACATGAGGAACAATTTGTTGCCCTGGAGGGCTGTCAAGACCTGTTCCAGGCTGCCCAGGGCAGTGGTGCAGTCCCCATCCCTGGAGGAGTTTCCAAGCCCTGGAGCTGTGGTGCTGAGGGCCATAGGTTGGTGGTGCCCTGGCAGTGCTGGGGGAAGGGTTGGGCTCCATGATCTTAAAAGTCTTCTCCTGCCAAAACCATTCTCTGAATCACTGTCCTGAAGGAATCCACACGGAACAGACTGAGCACTTGTTGGCTCTCAGGAGCCTGCTGCTCCTCCTGGAGCTGCCCCTTCTCCTTGGTGACATGCCACCATGCTGTGTCCTTCCTTCAGCACTTTGGGTTTGCAATGACACCCTGACACAAGTCCCTGCTGGCCCACCAGACCCAGCTCAGCACTGCCCTGCCAAACCACACCCTGCTTGGGCTGATGCCCACCCCTTGCTTCTACCACCCCTTCCAGGGTCCACTCTTCTCCTGGGCAACGGGACAATCCCTTTGGCATCTCTCCAGCCCAGCTGCCCAGCTCTCAAGCCCCACAGCAACAAGATCAAGATCTCCTTCCCCAAGATGGAGCAATGGGCTCAAGCTTTGTGACACTTGACAGAACCATGGAGCAGCTTTACATGCAAGGAGGTGGAGATGTGAGGAACAACTCCAGAACCACGAGGCTTGACCAGTGCTGCTTTTGATTTTTTTTCTCCCCCTCTCCTCAACTTCAACCCCAAAGCATCTCCTTTTCCATCTGCTCCAGCGCACACCCTGTGCAAGCAGAGGTTCACCAGGGTGTCCTGAGCAAATGAGGACAAGACTCAACCTGCTGCTGTGGGAGGGCCACCAGGAAGAAGCTCACCTTTTGTAAGCATGTGAGGGCAAGAGTTCAGCGGTGGAAAACCAAACGTCCTCGACGGACGAGCCTCTCGCTCCTTCACAAGGCACACGCTTCACTGCAGAGGGGTCTAGGGGAGGTTCAGGTTGGAAATTAGGAACAGTTTCTTCAAGGAAAGGCTTGTCAAAGCCTGGCCCAGGCTGCCCAGGCCAGTGGCTGGAGTCCCCATCCCTCGAGGGCTTTCAAAGCCGTGGGGATGCGGTGCTGAGGGCCATGGTTTAGCGGTGCCCTGGCAGTGCTGGGTGCAGGGTTGGACTCCATGATCTTAAAGGTCTCTTCCAACCATAACCATTCTGTGATTCCATGACTGCACACCCACCCCCAGGCCCTCCTCACCTCGCCACAACCTCGGTTTTGGGGCCTTCAGAGGCCTCCTGAGGGCTCCTGCACACACAGACACTCGCACACCACCTCCCTTCCCCTCAGCAGCACAAACTGAGCAAAGAGGAAGCTTCTGAGCTGTGAATTCCAACGTCCTAGATCTGCCTTCCAAAACCCAGTTTGTTCCAGCCTGGATTCAACTGGGATTGTACATTCCAGTGCTGTGTTTACTACTGAGCTCCACACTAGTTGCTCACCCAGATGCAGAGCAGAAGCTTCATGCTACAAATGACTATGTTGGTCTCTGTCCCATGGGACCAAGGTACAGCTCCATCAGCACAGAAACCAAAGCTTCTGCTCCCAAATCACACAGAACCCCAGCATGCTGGGAGCTGGAAGGGACCTCTGGAAATCATCCATTCCAACCTCCCTGCCAAGGTAGCTTCACCTAGAGAAGGCCACAGAGGAACACATCCAGGTGGGTTTGGAATGTCTCCAGAGATGGAGACTCCACCACCTCTCAGGACAGCCTGTATCAGTGCTCCCTCAACCTTACATTAAAGTTCCTCCTCACACTTAGCTGGAACTTCAGATGTTCCAGTTGGTGCCTGTAACCCCTTGTCCTGTCACTGGGCACCACTGAAGAAAGCCTGGTCCCATCCTGCTGACACCCACCCTTGAAGTGTTGCTCAGCATTGATGAGATCCCCCCTCAGACTGCTCTTTTCCAGCCTAAAAAAGCCCCAAATTCCCTCAGCCTTTCCTCATCAGAGATGTTCCAGGCCCCTCAGCATCTTTGCACCCCAAATATTTCATTGCAGGCTTTCCAAGGAGCTCTTCCTTGCCAGCAAAAACTATTTTTGAGGCAAGTTCTGAGACTATCTGAGCTGCAGAACTGATAGAAGGGCTTAAAGAACTTCCAGCACAGGAGGAAATTTTAGTTCTCACTCTCCAAACATTTGTTTAATTCACCTCCCACACTCCTGTTCCCACCAAGTGCCTCCAGACATGGACCTTGGCTGGAAGATTTTTTTTATCACCCTTGAAAGACTCAGAAGGTTAGCAACAGAAATAAGGAAGGAGAAATCACTCAGAAAGCCTTGGTTGGGTTACCTAAGGGATCACAGAATGGTTGGGTTGGAAAGGACCTTAAAGATCATCTAATTCCAACCTCTCAGCCATGGGAAGGGACACCTCTTACTTGAGCAGGTTACTCAAGACCTCATCTAACCTGGTTTAGGGTGAATCAGCTTGGAAGTTTGTAGAGATCATTGGGGAAAGCCCTCTGGAGATCCTCTCCTCCAAAACTTAACAGCCTGATGGGAAGCTGGTGCAGAAGTACTGCAGCTGAAGCACTTGTGGTCACTGAATCACAGAATCATGGAAGCACAGAATGGCTTGGGTTGGAGAAGACCTTGAAGATCCTGGAGTCCAACCCTTCCCCCAGCACTGCCAGGGCACCACCAACCCATTGCCCTCAGCACCACAGCTCAGAAACCCCTCCAGGGATGGGGACTGCACCACTGCCCTGGGCAGCCTGGGACAGACCTTGACAACCCTCAAGGGCAACAAATTGTTCCTCATGTCCAACCTAAACCTCCCCTGGGGCAGCTTGAGGCTGTTCCCTCTTGTCCTGTCACTTGTCCCTTGGCAGAAGAGCCCAACCCCCACCTGGCTCCAGCCTCCTTGCAGGGAGCTGCAGAGAGCCAGAAGGTCTCCCCTCAGCCTCCTTTTCTCCAGGCTCCACACCCCCAGGTCCCTCAGCTGCTCCTCACCATTCCTGTTCTCCAGACCCTTCCCCACCTTTGCTGCCCTTCTCTGGCCCTGCTCCAGCTCCTCAATGTCCTTCTTGGAGTGAGAGGCCCAAAACTGACCCCAGGATTCCAGGTGTGACCTCAGCAGTGCCCACTCCAGGGGGACAATCCCTGCCCTGCTCCTGCTGGCCACACTCTTGCTGATCCAGGCCAGGCTGCTGGTGGCCTTCTTGGCCACCTGGGCACCCCCTGGCTCCTCTCCAGCTGCTGTCACTAACCCCCCAGGTCCTTTTCCAGCAGGCAGTTTTCAGCCACTCTGCCCCCAGCCTGAAGCCTTCCTGGGGTGGTTGTGACCCAAGTGCAGGACCCAGCCCTTGGCCTTGTTGAACCTCATCCCATTGGCCTCACCATGGATCCAGCCTGGTTGGACTCTTCTGGGATTTTTCCAGGAAGGACAGAGGAAGCAGTGTTCCAGAGCCAGAGGGTGACTGGGAAAGGCTGCTGGAAGCAGCTCGGGTGTTTGCTTCACAACTCACCTTCCTAGGGAGATTCCCCATATTTTGGGATTTTTCCAGCCAGCTCATCCCAACCTTTCTCCAGGGCTCTCAGTGAAGAACACCTGCTTCTTCCCAAGCTCCTGGCAGTTCCCTCACCTCTGGGATAATTAAGTTTCCACCATTTTCATCATCTCTGAAGGTCTAACCCTGGGGTAGCCTCACCCATCAACCTCCCACCTCCTCAGAATCAGGTTCAGCACCCTCAGCTCTTTCTCAGCCCCCTGTGAGCTCATGGCCATTCTTTCCTCCACGCTTTTTGCTTGCTCTCCAGCATGGATCAATTCTCCTCCATCAGCTTTCCACACCTTCCAGCATTTGTGTTCACACCTGTTCTTTCCTGATCCCCAAAATCCCTAAAACCTGCTGCTCTAACAGCTACAGCCCCACAGCCACCTTCTTCATCAGCCCTTCCTCCATGTCCTAGACAAGCCTGGGGTGGCAGAGGTACCAACAGGCACCTCTCTGACTTCAGCTACAGCTTCTCAGTGTTGGTGATCCCAAGGGTTTGGTGCTCTGAGTTCTTCCACTTCGTTGGTCCTCTCTTCCAGCTTGGATTTCTCATTTCTCCAAGCAGGAAAACTACCTCCTCCAATCCCTGCTCATCACTGCCCTGGCAAACGGCCTGCTCCATGCTTAGCTTCCCCCTTCCCAAGTACTTTCTGATCATTCCCACGTTGAAACTGGCTCAGAGACCCTTTATTCCCAGCTCAAGGTGGCATCCCCTGGGATTTCAGAAGCCTCAGCTCCCAAAGGGACTCTCCAGTGCTGTCTCACCCTGTCCCATGCACACCAGTCACATCTCCCACTCCTCTCCACATGCATCTCCACACTAATTACTCCAGCACCTCACTAAGGAGTTGGCTGACAGTGGTTAGGGTGGTCTCAACACCTCCCTCTCCCCCTAAAAAAAAAAAAAAAAAAAAAAACGAGGGGGGGATCTTCCCTTAAGCCCCAAGCCCCCACAGCAGGAGACACTGCTCACCTGGTTGAACTCCTCGTCGGCGTAGATGTCGATCAGATCCACTCCCTCGGACATATTTCTAGGGCCAGGAGCAGGAGCCCAGGCTGGGACCGGGGCCAAGAGGGAAGATGCAAGGTGCACTGCAGTGAGGGAGCAAGGAAAGGGGGGGAAAAGAGTCAGTGAGGCTACTGGGGACACACTGGGCATGTGTATCCCAGTCCCCTCTGCACCTTCCAGTCCTCTCCGTCCCCACCTAATTCCCTTAGCCCCATCTCAATCCCTCCTCTCCCTTCCCACTCTTCTCAGTCCCCCACTTCTCTCTACATAACTGTGCCCCACTACTTCAGTACCAGCATCAGCCACTTGCCCCCTCCCACAAACCCACAGCCTCACCCCACACCCATTGGGTCAGGGGAGGAGGTCCTACAGCAGGGATTCCCTTGGGGGATCATCTCACCTTGCTCAGCCCCCGTTTGCTGGGGGCCACCCCTCGGACCAATGCGGCCCTGTTCCTTGGGGGCAAAAACTCTCCTCAGGGCAACCACAGCTTGCCCCTCATGGGACATGGGGGAGCCACAGCCCCCTCGACACCCCCATCACACAGGGACACTCCCACCTCGACCCCAACCTTCATTAAGGGCCTATCCTAGGGGCAACAACTTCCCTCGGTGGGGGCAACCACAACTTGCTGCTCGTAACACCTGGGGGGAACCCCAATCCCTTCGACACAGCCCACAACGGGACAAGCCCACGGGGAGCCCTTCTTCCCCTTCTCTGAGGGCCACCCTTGGGGGCAACATGGGCCCGCTCTCCATCCCCGGGGGGCAACAACGCCCGGCAAGGGGGGCAACCACAGCCTGCCCCTCAGAACACTTGCAAAGTAGTAGTAGTGGTGGTGGTGGTGGTGGGCTACAACCCCCCCCAGCTCCCCCTAAATCAAACACAAGGGCTCATTCCCTTACACCTCGACCCTTCCCTGGTGAACCCCCCCCCCCCTCCCCCCGGAGCGGGGACTTCCCAGTTCGAGTTGGGCCTCCCCGCCCCGGGGCAGCAGCGCCGCCGCCCCCTGGGCCAAATCCCCTCCACGGTCCCGCTTCCATTTCGGGGAGCAAGGAGGAGGGAAAGACGGAAAGGAAGGGAGAAGGTTGCGGCTCTCGGTCAACCTCGCCCCGGCCCCCGGCCCGGCCCCGGCTCGGCCCCGCCCGTTTACCGCCAGCAGGCCCCGAGCGCGCGCCAACCGCGCTCACCGCCACCGCCAGCGCCGCCGCGCCACGTCCCGCCCCTTCCGCTCTACGTCACGCCTACTTCCGGCCCGCCCCGCCGAACCAGCGAGTTGGGTGAGACGTGTAGCACAGAGCGGCCCCACCGGACGCTAGAGCCGCGGCCAGGAGGGGCTATGGCGGCGGCCAGGGTGGGAGGACTGGGGGAGAGGACAGGGCGGGGGTTACTGGGGAGAGGTGGGGCTGGGGGCGAGGGGAGGCTGTGGAGAAGAGTCAGGGAGCAGTGGGAGATTGAGGGAAGCTCTGGGAACGGCAGGGTCTGAGGGATTTTAGATGGGGGCTTGGCGGGGGTAGAAGGGTCTGAGAGATTGTAGTTGGGGGGAAGAAGGATCTGAGGGATTTTAGATGGGGGTTTTGGGGGGTAGAAGGGTCTGAGAGATTATAGTTGGGGGGAAGAAGGATCTGGGGGATTTTAGATGGGGGTTTTGGGGGGTAGAAGGGCCTGAGGGATTATAGATAGGGGTTTGAGGTCAGCAAGCTCTAGGGGGTTTTAAGTGGGGCGTTGGGGGGCAGCAGGGTCTGGGGGATTTTAGATGAGGGTTTGGAGGGTGGAAGGGTTTGGGGGATTTTAGATGGGAGTTTGGGGGGCAGAAGGATCTGGAAGGGTTATAGATGGGGTTTGGGGGCAGAAGGATCTGGAAGGGCTACAGATGGGGTTTGGAGGGCAGAAAGGTCTGGAAGGGCTATGGATGGGGTCTGAGGGGCAGAAGGGTCTGGAAGGGCTATGGATGGGGTCTGAGGGGCAGAAGGGTCTGGAAGGACTATAGATGGGTTTGAGGGGCAGAAGGGTCTGGAAGGGCTATAGATGGGGTTTGGGGGGCAGAAGGGTCTGGAAGGGCTATAGATGGGGTTTGGGGGGCAGAAGGATCTGGATGGGCTATAGATGGGTTTGAGGGGCAGAAGGTCTGGAAGGGCTGTAGATGGGTTGGGGGGGCAGCAGGGTGTGTGGGGGCTATAGATAGGTGTTTGGGGGACAGAAGGATCTGGGGGTGTTACAGATGGGAGGCAGCAGGGTCTGGGTGTGGGTAATAGGGGTGGTGTGGAATGGAGGAGCGTGACCACCAGGGTCTGGGGGGAGGGGGGCAGGATGTGTGTGCTGGGGGTCTCCCCATCCCTGCAGCTGTGGGGCAGCCAGGCCTGATGTCCCCTGTGCTGTCCCATGTCCCTCTCCCAGCTCTGCTCCCTGCCCGGGCGGGCTCTGTACTGGCACATTCTGGGGCCAGTGAGGCAGCGGCGTGGCTACCGCGGGGACTCCCCGAAGGACTCGGGCAAGGACGTGCTGGAGATCCCTCTGCCCCCCTGGCAGGAGCGTCCCAACGAGCCTCTGGAGACCAAGAGAGCCAGGCTGCTGTATGAGAGCCGCAAAAGGGGCATGCTGGAGAACTGCATCCTGCTCAGGTGAGCTGCTGCTGCACCTCCAGCCTCCCTCCCGGCTCCTGCGGCACAGCTCTGGGGAGGAGCAGCTGAGGGAGCTGGGGGTGTTCAGCCTGGAGAAAAGGAGGCTGAGGGGAGACCTTCTGGCTCTCTGCAACTCCCTGCAAGGAGATTGGAGCCATGTGGGGATCAAGCTCTGCTCCCAAGCAACAAGGGCAGGACAAGAGGATATGGCCTCATGAAGTCCCTGGGGAGGTTTAGGTTGGACATGAAAATTCTTGACTGAAAGGGTTCTCAAACACTGGACCTTGCCCAGGGATGTGAATCCCCATCCCTGGAGGTATTTAAAAGAGGCAGAGATGTGGTGCTGAGGGCCATGATTCAGCACCAGCCTCGGGTAGAGTTAGAGAATGGTTGGACTCCTTTATCTCAAAGGTCTTCTCCAACCTCAACCATTCTGTGATTGTCAGCCACCCTCTGCTACTACCCCACCTCCAGCACCCCAACAATTTGTCCCCTGCAGACAGAGGTGGGCAGAGGTGGCTTTACAAGAGAGGTGACGCCAGCCCTGGAGAGCTAAGGGAGAAGGACTGGGGTGGGGAGTGTGGCTCCTGTGTAGTTCAGCTTCCTAAAGGTCTTCAGTGAAGAGGGAAGAGCCCCAGGCACTGCAGGGAAGAGTTTGGGGGCGTGGTGCACAGCCCTAATCTGAAACCTAAGGAGATGTGGTGGTGTGTAGAGGACAGAAAGCTGAGCTCTTGGGTAAGTCACCACAAGAGCTCTGCTGGTGTGAGTGCAGAGGTCAGAACTGCTGTGGGACAGGATGGGGCAGAGCCACAGGCAGCTGGAGGAGTGTGAGGGGTCTGGAGGAAGCTCCTACCTAATGGCTGAGCTGAAATTCTTTGTGTCCAGTTCTGGGCTCCCCAGTTCAAGAGAGACTGGGAACCAACAGAGAGAGTCCTCTGAAGATGCTGAGGGGCCTGGAGCAGCTCTGTGAGCAGCAAAGGCTGAGAGCCCTGGGGCTGGTGAGCCTGCAGAAGAGCAGCCCCAGAGGGGAGCTGAGCAATGCTCAGCAAGAGCTAAAGGAGCTGTGGGGGGCAAGAGGCTGGGGCCAGACTCTGCTGAGTGGTGCCCAGGGCCAGGCCAAGGGGCAGAGGGCACAAAGTGGAAGCCAGGAGGCTGCAGGTGAAGCTGAGGAGAAAGTTGTTTGGTGTGAGGGTGCTGGAGGCCTGGAGCAGGCTGGCCAGAGAGGTTGTGGAGTGTCCTTGTGTGGAGAGCTTCCAACCCCCCCTGGGCATTGTGCTGCTGGGCAAGCTGCTGTGGGTGCCCTGCTGGAGCAGGGGGCTTGGACTGGCTGAGCTCCAGAGCTCCCTTCCAGTCCCACCATGCTGGGATGCTGTGGGAAGGAGGGATGTAGTCGTTGGGATGCATGCACAGGGCTGGGGCTGGAGGCAGGAGACAGGAGCGCTTTGGACACAGCTCCTCTCTGTCTTCTGGCACTGTGCAGCAAGCTGGATACCAGCCATGATTAGAAGCCTAATAGCAGCCCAGCTCTTCCTCCAGTCACACTCATCCTCTCTCCAGCCTCTTTGCAAAGGAGAACCTGAGCAAGATGAGCGAGCAGCAGCTGAACCTCTACGACCGCCTCATCAACGAGCCCAGCAACGACTGGGACATCTACTACTGGGCCACAGGTAGGGTACAGCTGCCCCCTGGGACCCTCTCTGGGGCTGTGGGAGCTGGCTTTGGGTCGGTGAGGGTGCTGCTGGGTGCTCTGGGACGGGACAGAGCTGGTTCTGAGCTGGTTTTTTTGCTGGTTGTACCCCAGAAGCCAAGCCCACCCCAGCTGAGTTTGAGAACGATGTGATGGCCATGCTGAGGGACTTTGCCAAGAACAAGAAGAGGGAGCAGAGGCTGAGGCAGCCAGACCTGGAGTACCTCTTTGAGCCACCCCGCTGACAGAAGAGCCTCCTTCACCCTCCCCATCCCCTGGAGCAGAGGAGAGAAACACAGAGCCCTGTGGGAATGCTGCTGCTGCTGCTGCTCCTCTCCTCCTCCTCCTCCTCTTCCTCCAGCAGCAGCTTTTGGACTCTCAGGATGTGCTGAATAAAGCCATAGCTGCTAGCCCTGCTGTTCCTGCTGCTTGTGGGCTCAGGGCTCTGCTCTTCTTGGTGGCCTCGGGAGCAGGTCCTGTGGCCTTCCAACTCACCCTGGCACATGCCAGCTTGTCACTGTCACCAACTCTTCCCTGTGTCCTTGAAACCCTTTTTTTTTTGGTGCACCCAGGGGAGCTTGATGGTGCTGCAGGAGGGTGTAGTGAGACCTCCTGCTCCCAGCAGTCCCCAGGCAGCAGTGACAGTCCCTGTGTGGCTATGTCCCCCTGTGTCACTCAGCCTGTTACCAGGAGACGGTGTCACCATCCCAACCTCTGCCTCTGTGGGGACATTCCAGAGCTACCACCACCCCTGGGCAGGCAGAGAGCTGCTCTGGGACAGCCCAGCCATGGCCTGTCCTTTTGCCTGTCCCCGTGGGAAGCTGCGCTCCCTGCCCCCGGGGCTGGCCACTGGCTTCCCCTCACCCAGGTTGGAGACAGGAGGAAGCAGCGAGCTCATGAACTTCTACACCACCAGCTACACAGTGGCCCATGGTAGGGGGGGGTGTCCCAAAACCCCCCTGAAAGCTGGGGGGAGTGGGGGCTCATTCCCCAGGGCTGAGCCCCCTTCTTGCTGTCCCCAGGCCAGCCACGCTTCCGTCCCCGCCTCGGCCACCACGCTGGTGCGGGGTTTGTGCCCAACAACTACTCAGCCCTCTCCTACCTGCTCTGCCCACCCAGCACATCAGAGGGGTAGGTGCTCCTGCTGCCTGTGGGGACAGGGGACAAGGTTTTGGGGTCACCTCTGTGGCAGCCACCTGGTCCTTCTGCCCCAGCCACTGCCAGGACATTGCCACCTCCACCACCACCAAGCATTTCAAGCCCCTCTGGCTCCCCGATGGCCGAAGCTTCCTGCCCAGACATGTGCACCAGCCAGGGAGTGGCTACCTCCAGGAGTGTCCCCCTGCCTGCCTCTGTACAGAGGGGCTGAGTCCTCAGCACGCTGGGGTCCTCCAGGGCCCCCCCAAAACATCCAGGGAACGTGGCACTGAGAAACACCACACTGGTCCTGCCCGCCCAGGTATGGGTTTGGGGGTGCTGGTGGTCCTGGGGCCAGCTCCATCCCCAGCTGGGTTTGGTGGTCCTGGGGCCAGCTCCATCCCCAGCATGGTTTGGGGGTGCTGCTGGTTCTGGGGCCAGCTCCATCCCCAGCATGGTTTGGGGGTGCTGGTGGTCCTGGGGCCACCTCTATCTCCATCAGGGTTTGGTGGTCATGGGGCCAGCTCCATCCCCAGCAATGTTTGGGGGTGGTGGTGGTCCTGGGGCCAGCTCCATCCCCAGCTGGGTTTGGTGGTCCTGGGGCCAGCTCCATCCCCAGCATGGTTTGGGGGTGCTGCTGGTTCAGGGGCCAGCTCCATCCCCAGCATGGTTTGGGGGTGGTGGTGGTCCTGGGGCCAGCTCCATCCCCAGCAATGTTTGGGGGTGGTGGTGGTCCTGGGGCCAGCTCCATCCCCAGCATGGTTTAGGGATGCTGGTGGTCCTGGGGCCAGCTCCATCCCCAGCAATGTTTGGGGGTGCTGGTGGTCCTGGGGCCATCTCTATCTCCAGCAGGGTTTGGTGGTCCTGGGGCCAGCTCCATCCCCAACAGGGTTTGGGGTGCTGGTGGTCCTGGGGCCATCTCTATCTCCAGCAGGGTTTGGTGGTCCTGGGGCCAGCTCCATCCCCAGCAATGTTTGGGGGTGCTGGTGGTCCTGGGGCCAGCTCCATCCCCAGCAATGTTTGGGGGTGCTGGTGGTCCTGGGGCCATCTCTATCTCCAGCAGGGTTTGGTGGTCCTGGGGCCAGCTCCATCCCCAACAGGGTTCGGGGTGCTGGTGGTCCTGGGGCCAACTCTGACACCAGGAGCCTTTGGGGCTGCTGGAGTGCTGGGCCAGGTAATGCCATGGTTGGCTGTGGGGCTGGGTTGGGGACAGGGGACGGTCCTGGGGGCTCCCCATGCCCTCTGCCCCATCTGTTCCCCACAGACATCCTTCAGAAGGTGACCATCGGTGCCAAGGAGCAGTCAGGCTTCACCAGGGCCATCCCAAGGACCAAGGACATTCTGCCAGCCCTGCCAGGCCAGCCTGTGAGCCACCCTCCCCCCCGCCTCCCCACCCCCTGGCTGTTAGAGCCTCCCCCTGCTCCCTGCACCCCAAGGGACACTTTTCTCCCCCCAGCTCGGCCTGAGTGTCACCAGGATGGATTATGTGCCCTCTGTGCACAGCCATGTAAGTGAGACCCCTCTTCCCTCCCCCCGAGCAGGCAGGGGTGGGGGGTGGCACAGGGGACACCTGTGTGCCAGCCACCCCATCTCTATCCTCTGCCAGGGCAGAGAGACTCTTGCAGCACTGCCCCTGGGCTCTGAGAGAGGCAGCGGGTTCACCAGGGAGGTGCCAAGCTCCCTGGGCACAGTGGTGAGCAGGACCCCACCCCACAACCTGTCCCCATGTGTCCTCCTCCTCCTCCTCACACCCATGGTCTCCATGCAGGACTTGCCCATGCTGGGCCACCAAGGGCTGCAGGCACCTGGAGTGACCCACAGCAGCTTCCTGGGATGCCAAAGAGTTGGCAGAACGGTGGGTGGTGGCATGGCCCTGTGCCCACCCCTGTCCCCATCCCTGTTGTCCCTGTCCCCTTCAGACCATGCACCCAACCTGCCTCCATCCTCCAGGAGCCATCAGGGTTCACTACCAACTACAGCCAGAACATCACCTTTGGTCCAACCTTGTCCCCCACAGCATCAGGTGAGGTTGGGGTGACCCTGATTTGAGGTGGGGGGGGAAGGGTCTTACTGTAGGTTGAGGGTCTCCAGCCTCTTGAGGGTCTCCAGCCTCACCACCTCATTCCTCTTGGCTTTTCCAGCTCACTGGTGTCAGGATTCATCCTGGACAGCGAGACCCATGGGAGGCATCCAGCCCCAACGTCCCAGTGGCTTCAGCACCAACAACCACACCACTGGGCTTGGGGACACTGTTGGCCACCTCCTGGCATGACACCCTCCCCAGGTCCCAGCAGCAGCCCCCAGTATTCTGTGTCCCCCTCTCAGTCCCTGGAAGCAGATGGAGAAATGACCCCCCCCCCAAAAAAAAATCTTCTTGGGCACAGTGTCATTGTCAGCCCTGTCACCTCCAGCGACCTATGGGGAGCTGTGCCTGCCCCACACTCTTCTTTCGGGGGCTGCCTGCACCCCAAAAGCTGGCAGGAGGATGTGGTGGGGGGCACAGAGGAGGAGGAAGGGGGTGTCACCTGGCTGGCAGCCGCTGGAGGGCTGTACGAGCCCAGCTTTCCAGAGCTGGCTGTGGGATGACACAGCTGATTTGCAGGGAAAATCCAGGCAGGGCTGGCTGGGGTGGGGAGGAGGAGGAGGAAGAGGAAGGAGGAGGAAGGAGAGCCCCTCCCCCGCGACACTCTCCAGCCTGGACCCAGCAGGGTGGGCAGCAATGGCATGGGGAGGGGTCGGCTGCAATTTGGGGGTCTCCATCCGTGCCCAGCCTGGCCCCAGAGAGGGGTGGGGATGGGGAAGGGGCTGGGCAGGGCATGAGGAAGGCATGGGTGGGGCAGAGGGCAGAGCAATGGTGGGGCAGGGCACAGACGGGGGACAGGCAGGGCACTGGTGGGACAATGATGGGGCACAGGCAGGGGACTGGTGTGGCACAGGCAGGGCACAGACGGGGCACAGGCATGGCACAGGTGGGACAATGATGGGGCACAGGCGCGTGACGCTGATGGGCAGGGTGTGGCACAAGCAGGGCATGGGCGTGGCCCGGAAGGCGTGGCTTCCCGATGGGAGTGCCCATCTATCAGCTGCCCCACCCCTCCGTCCGTCCTTGCCCCTTCGCTCCCATTGGCCGCGGCCGGTTGCCATGGCACTAGCGGCAGCGTGGTCCCCGTGCCCGTCGCCGGTGCCCTCTGCCAGCGCCCGGTGCCAGCGCCGGGGATGGGTAGCGGCGGCTCCTCGGGACGCGGGACGCGGTTGGCGTCGGCCGAAGGCCCCGAGGGCACCGAGCAGCGGCTGGAGGTGCGGAAGGGAAAGGTGCCCGAGGCTCTGTGGGCACAGCGGGGGGTCCAGAAGCTGTACCTGAGCGGCGCGGGGCTGCGGGAGATCCCAGCCGAGCTGGGGGCGCTGCGGCACCTCCGCACGCTGGCACTGGATGGCAACGAGCTGATGGAGGTGCCCGACGCCCTGTGCCAGCTGCCTCGCCTGGCACACCTCTACCTGGGGCGCAACGGCTTGCAGTGGCTGCCGGCTGCCTTCGCCCAGCTCCAGAGCCTGCGGTGCCTGTGGCTGGAGGGCAACTTCTTCGCCCACTTCCCCCGAGCCCTGCTGCGCCTGCCCGAGCTCCGCAGCCTGCAGCTGGGCGACAACCGCCTGGCACGCCTGCCCTCCAGCCTGCCCAGCCTGGGCAGCCTCCGGGGGCTCTGGCTTTACGGCAACCGTTTCACCGAGTTCCCCCCTGCCCTGCTGCTCATGGGCCAGCTCCGTGTCCTCGACCTGGACCGCAACCGCATCGCCGCCTTCCCCGACCTCTCCGACCTCACCAACCTCTCCCTCCTCTCCTACGACCACAACCCCGTCCACCAGCCTCCCAGGGTGGGAGATGCCACCCGGCTGGTGGGGGATGGGGCACAGGAGTTCATGGAGGAGAGGCAGCAACGCCTGCAGAGCCTTCAGAAGCAAGAAGAGGAGGAGGAGGAGGAGAAGGAGGAGGAGGAGGAGGAAGGCACCGCTGAGGTCCCACCGGTGGTTCCTGAGGATGACTGCCCGCTGCTGGAGAATGAGGAGGGTGACTTTGTGGCCCTGCCAGGCTCCCCTGAGGAAATGTGAGCTGCCAGGCTGTGACCAGACACCCGCAGGGGGGTTGGGAGAGTCCCAGAGGCCAGCATCTCCCAGCTGGGACTGGGGAAGGAGGAAGCTCACAGGCTCCACGTGAAGAAGACCAGTCTGAAGACCAGCACCTCCTAGCTGGACCAGCAAAGGGCTGCCTCCTGACTCTGCAGGGCTGCTGGATCACTGCTGGGATCTACCAGGTCACCTTAGAACATCCCATGGGGTTGCCCTGGATGGGGGACAGCCCTCTGCCACCACGGGTGACCCCACAGCCCCCATTTACCTGCTGGGCAGGTCCCAGCAAGGGTCCCCTGCCTTCAAGCACAGGGACCTTCTGCCCATGTGCTGCAGCTGGCCCACCACCACCAGTGTCTCCTTTTCTCCTGGCTCTGTGGACAAGGCAGGAAAAGCAGCAGCATTTGGATTTGCTCCACATGGATCCCATCAACTTGAAGAGCAGCAAGGGCCAAGAGCAAAGACATAGACCTCAACCTCCTTCCCACTGGGACTGGGCTGGTGGAGAGAAAAGTCTACACTGGGCTCCCTCCAGCCATCAGGTTTGGGAAGGAGCTGATGGAAACTCCAGCTGGGCACAAGCTGGAAAAGGTTTTGTCTCTGTATGGGAAGAGCAGCCCCAGCTACCCCGAAAAGAACACCACCAAAGCCAGGGCTGTCACCTCATCCTTTCTCTTCTCCCCTCTGAGTACCCAACTCATGCCATAAAAAAGAAAAAAAAGAAGCACAAATCCCAAAAAACCCAAAGTGAGAGGAACGTGGTGGGCTCAGATCCCCAGGGGAACCATGGCAGGGAAGAGCAAGAGCTAAAGGAGCTGTGGGGGGCAAGAGGCTGGGGCCAGACTCTGCTGAGTGGTGCCCAGGGCCAGGCCAAGGGGCAGAGGGCACAAAGTGGAAGCCAGGAGGCTGCAGGTGAAGCTGAGGAGAAAGTTGTTTGGTGTGAGGGTGCTGGAGGCCTGGAGCAGGCTGGCCAGAGAGGTTGTGGAGTGTCCTTGTGTGGAGAGCTTCCAACCCCCCCTGGGCATTGTGCTGCTGGGCAAGCTGCTGTGGGTGCCCTGCTGGAGCAGGGGGCTTGGACTGGCTGAGCTTCAGAGCTCCCTTCCAACACCACCATGCTGGGGCTCTTCAGTTGGAGTTCTGTTTTCCTCCTGCTGTCTCTGAGCCATCCCAGTGTGGTGGGCTGGTGCCCACTGGAGGTTTCAGGCCATACATCTGCTTCTAATTGCCAGGGGTTTGGGTTTGGGGGCTGGGTGGCAGCCAGACCTCCTGCCACATCCTCTGCCACACTGGTGAAGTGGCTGCTGCTAGGATCTGTGTCCCTCTCTCCCTGCTCTGCAGCAGGAACCACAGCTATTTGTGACATCCCTTGGATGTGTGGTGCCCGTCGGTGCCAACCAACAAAGGAGCTCCTGCCTTTCTAGCAGGAATGAAGCCCCATGCCCATGCCCAAATGATGGATTTGGGGCTTGGCAGGGGCTTGGCAGGAGCTTGGGTTGTTCTTCCTCTCAGGGTTGGTTCTGCCTATGGGGATGGGCACAGGCTGTAGGCCCTCCTGCCACCCTTCGCTGTTGTGATGGGTAGCAGGCAGAGCACTGTGGCATGGGGCACCCCCAACCACACTGGTGGCATCTGGGGGTGCTCCCAGCTTTCAGGGGTGCACAGGGGTCATGCCATCAACCTGAGGTGCTGGCCCTGGCATGGACCCAGCTTGAAGTGAGTCATCCTTTTCTCCTTGGCACAACCCACCTGGTGCCACCACGCAGACCCCTGCCAGTCAGCGCAGGTTGCCCTGGGTGCCACCAGCCTGTCCCCACAGAACTCCAGAAGGGATTGGAAAGGGATAAGGAGGGGGGGGAGGGTGTCCTTACCTCCCCACAACCTTTCTCCAACCATTTCATCTTTGCTTTCACACCCTGCTTGATGAAGGAGCTGGGGGGTTGGGGTTCCAAAGCTGGCACAGCGGCGGTGACAAGCAGCACGGTGCCACCGGTGCCAGGAGACAAAACCACCCCCCTGGTTGGGTTTGGGGTTTTGGGTTTTTTTTTTTTGGTGTGGGTTTTTTTTTTTCTCCCTGCTCTGCACAAGTATTTTTGGGGCTGTTGGCATCATCCATACGTCTGTCTCTCTATATATATCCCTGCCTCCTCTCCCATCCCTTGCATCCCAACGGTTGGTGGCCTCGCCGCAGCTGGGATCATGCTGCTATTCCCATCTGCTCCTCTTGGCCACCAGCACAAGGAAGAGGGAAGAAGGCAAAAATGGGATTAGGGATGGGGATGGATCAGCCAGGCTGTGGTGTGCAACAGGAGCACCCAAAATGGGGTCAAATATGGGGGGTGAGGGTTTGGGGAGGAGTGCAGGGGGTGTTGTGTTGTGTTGTGTTGTGTTGTGTTGTGTTGATTGATGGAGAGGGATCAGTGAAACCCAGCCTGGATCTGTGGTGTCCATGCTTCCAAAATTCCCAGGTTTGGCTCAGCTGGGTGCAAAGCAGAGCTTGGATTGGTGCAGGCATAGAATCATAGAATGGTTTGGGTTGGAAGGGATTCTCCAAGGTCATCCAGTCCAACCTCCCTGCTCTCAGCAGGGACATCTCCAACCAGAGCAGGTTGATCAGGGCTCCAGCAAGTTTGACCTTGAATGTCTCCAGGGATGAAGCCTCTACCACATCTCTGGCAACCTCTTTCAATGCCTCACCACCCTCACTGTGAAGAACTTCCTCCTGGTGTCCAACCTAAATCTCCCCTACTCTAGTTTCAAGCCATTGTTCCTCATCCTATCCCCAGAGGCCCTTCTGAACAGCCTCTCCCCAGCCTTCCTGTAGGTCCTCTTCAGATACTGAAATGCTGACCAAAGGTCTCCCTGGAGCCTTCTCCAGGCTGAACAGCCCCAACTCTCCCAGCCTGTCCCCATAGGAGAGCTGCTCCAGCCCTCTGATCATCCTCATGGCCTGCTCTGGACCCACTCCAGCAGGTCCATGTCCTTGTGCTGGGGCCCCAGAGCTGGACACAGCAGAGCAGAGGAGCAGGATCTCCTCTCTCCATCTCTGGCCATGCTGCTTTGGATGCAGCCCAGGCTGCCATTGGCCTTCTGGGCAGCAAGTGCCCATTGCTGGCTCCTGTCCAGCTTCTCACCCACCTGCACCCCCAGGTC
The DNA here is from genome assembly GCF_027791375.1 of Indicator indicator. Taxonomy (NCBI): domain Eukaryota; kingdom Metazoa; phylum Chordata; class Aves; order Piciformes; family Indicatoridae; genus Indicator; species Indicator indicator. The sequence continues at coordinate 13,708,015 of NC_072030.1, forward strand.
CTTCTCTGCAGGGCTGCTCTCAATCTCATGAGCCCCCAGGCTGGATTGTCCCAGATGAACTGCAGGACCTTGCACTTTGCCTTCACAGAATCACAGAATGTTAGGGGTTGGAAGGGACCTCAGGAGATCATCCAGTCCAAGCCCCCTGCCAGGGCAGGATCACCCAGAGCAGATCACACAGGAACTCATCTCCAGAGAGGGAGATGGTGCCTTACAAAACCTCAGGAGGTTCTCCTGAGCCCCACCTCTATATCCTGTGCAGGTCCCTCTAGATGGATCCCATCCCTCAGTCTTCTCAGCCATACCACTCATCTTGGTGTCCTCTGCAAAGCTGCTGAGAGTGCCCTCAACCTCACTGTGTCCTTGACGAAGGTTCTGGGCAGCACTGGTGCCAGTATGGACCCCTGAGGGCCACCACTGGTCACCACCCATCTCCATCTTGGCCATCAAGCCACTGACCACCACAAGCAGCAGCAACCTACTCTCCTGCTCCACAGAGGAGCTGGTCAAAGGAGGGGACAACCTTGTCCCTTGCTGCCACCAGCCACCTAGAGGCTGGTGGCAATGCTTTACCCCAGCAGCTGGATGGTGGCTCCAGGGGGATGTTCTCCCAGGGAAGGAGGACACCTTTCTCCTCCCGTGGCCACGGCTGGAATTTCCTTTATTTATTCAAGACCAGTGCCTGGTGAATTATTGAAGAGGCACCGGAGCCCTCTGCAGGGACGACCTCGTGTCCCCTGCCTCCTCCACAAGCATCTACCGAGGACCTTGTCCCTCACGTCTGGCCCCCTCCTTCCCAGAGCCAGATCCCAGTGCCCCACCCAGCCCCTCCCAGTCCAACTCCACCCTGTGATGGGCACCCCCTCCCCCCCCCCCCCAGCTGTCCCCTTTGCTGCTTGTGGGGACACCCTAGTTGTGACCCCCACCTCAGGGCAGGGCTGGCAGGGTTGGTCCCTAGGGCTGAGAGACCCAAAAGTCCCCCATGTGGGGCCCCAAACCCCAAAGTCTCCCTTCTGCTGCTCCCCCTTTGTCCCCCCTTCTTCTGCATGCAGCTGGGGGGGGGGGGGGAGCTGCTCAGTGCTGGGGGGATTCTTGGTGCTGGGGGGGGACGATTGGCACTGGGGGGGGGAATCTTGGTACTGGAGGGGATGTTTGGTACTGGGGGATGGTGCTTGGTACTGAGGGGGGAACAGTTTGGTAGTGGGGAGGTAGTGTTTGGTGCTGGGGAGGGATGTTCAGTGCTGGAGGGGGATGCTGGGTGCTGGGGGGGGGATGCTCGGTGCCGGGGGGGTATGTTCAGTGCTGGAGGAGGATGCTCAGTGCCTGGGGGGGACACTCGGTGCTGGGGGGGGATGCTCAGTGCTGGGGGGGGGATGCTCAGTGCTGGGGGGGATGCTTGGTGCTGGGGGGGGATACTTGGTGGTGGTGGTGGATGCTCGGTGCTGGGGGGGATGCTCGGTGCTGGGGGGGGATGCTCAGTGCTGGGGGGAAGATACTTGGTGCTGGAGGGGTATGCTCGGTGCTGGAGGGGTATGCTCGGTGCTGGAGGGGGATGCTCAGTGGTGGAGGGGGATGCTCAGTGCTGGGGGGGATGCTCAGTGCTGGGGGGGATGCTTGGTGCTGGAGAGGGATACTTGGTGATGGGGGGGATGCTCGGTGCTTTGGGGGGATGCTTGGTGCTGGAGAGGGATACTTGGTGATGGGGGGGATGCTCAGTGCTGGGGGGGATGCTCAGTGCTGGGGGGGATGCTCGGTGCTGGGGGGGATGCTCAGTGCTGGGGGGATGCTCGGTGCTGGGGGGGATGCTCGTGCTGGGGGGGATGCTCGGTGCTGGGGGGGATGCTCGGTGCTTTGGGGGGATGCTTGGTGCTGGAGAGGGATACTTGGTGATGGGGGGGGGGGATGCTCAGTGGTGGAGAGCGTTGCTCAGTGGTGGTGGTGGGAGTCGCTCGGTGCTGGGGGGTTGTTCACTGCTGGGGGCGTGCCCGGTGCCGGAGGAGATTCTCAGTGCTGAGGGAGATGTTCAGCGGTTGGAGGTCGCTCAGCCAGCTGCAGGTGACCCTACGCCCCCCATCCCCACCGCGGCCACCCCTCCCACACGTATGTGTGCCCCCTCCCTGCCCAGAGCCGAGGCAGACTGGCAGTTACCGACTGTCCTTTATCACCAGGAACAGGGGCTGCGTCCAGAAAAAAAACCAAACAAACCCGAGGGGCCTCCCACTGCCCCAAAAAGAAGATTCCAAGCCTCACCCCCCCACCCCCCTCCCCAACACACAACATCCCTTTGAGTGCATCCCCCTCCCCCTCCCCTGCAAAAAAAAAACCAACCCAAAAAGGGGTCAGTTGGGCACTCTTTGCAATGAGGTGACATCCCCTTGCTCCAGCCCTTCTGGGCTTTTCTTTTTGTTTGTTTGTTTGTTTTTTTTTTTTCCTGTTGGTGTTTGATTTATTGATTTTTTTGTTTGGTTGTTGTGTTTTTTATTCTTTAAACATTTTTAATCTTTTTTTTCTTTTTTTTTTCCTTCTGTGTTTTACACACCAGTTGGATGTTGTTGGTTTGTTTTTTTTTTCTTTTCACCCATTTTTAATCTTTCGGGTTTTTTTCTTTCTGTATTTTACACACCAGTTGGATGTTGGTTTGTTGTTGGTTTTTTTTTTAACCATTTTTAATATTCTTTTTTTAATCTTTTTTTTTAATCTTTTTTTTTCCTTCTGTATTTTACACACCAGTTGGATGTTGCTTTGTTGTTTGTTTTTTTTTTCTTTTTACCCATTTTTAATCTTTTGGGGTTTTTTCCTTCTGTATTTTACACACCAGTTGGATGTTGCTTTGTTGTTTTTTTAATTTTTACCCACTTTTAATCTTTTTTTTCCTTCTGTATTTTACACACCAGTTGGATGTTGCTTTGTTGTTTTTTTTTCTTTTTACCCATTTTTAATCTTTTTTCCCCCCTTCTGTAGTTTAGACATCAGTTGGATGTTGCCTTGTTGTTGGTATTTTCTTTTTACCCATTTTTAATCTTTTTTTTCCCCTTCTGTATTTTACACACCAGTTGGAGGTTGCCTTGTTGTTGTTTTTTTTTTTTTACCCATTTTTGATATTCTTTTTATTTCCCTTCTGTATTTTACACACCAGTTGGATGTTGCCTTGTTGTTATTGTTTTTTTTTTTACCCATTTTTAATATTCTTTTTTTCCCCTTCTGTATTTTACACACCAGTTGGATGTTGCCTTGTTGTTGTTTTTTTTTTACCCATTTTTAATATTCTTTTTTTTTTCACCCATTTTTAATATTCTTTTTTTCCCCTTCTGTATTTTACACACCAGTTGGATGTTGCTTTGTTGTTGTGGTTTGTTTTTTTTTTGTTGGTTTTCATTTTACTGTCACATGAAGAAGAGAAATTACCTGAACAAGATCACAGCTAAGAGCTCTAGAGTTAAAAAAAAAAAAAAAAATACACAACTCTCCCCCCACCCTTACCCCACTCCCTCCCCTTCCCCCAGCTTGGCACACAGCCCCTAGGGGGACACCCCTCACCCCTTCCCCCCACCCACAGTGCCCTGGTTTGGAGGATGGGGGTGGAGCAAGAGGGAGGGGGGTGGTCCCATGGCTCCAGCCCCTTCCCCAGACATGTAAATCTCTTCTTTTATGGTAAAAAAGCAAAAAAAAACCCCAAAAAACAAACAAAAAAGAGAGAGACTATGACAAAAAAAAAAAAACAAGAATGTCCCTAAAAGCATTATTACTGCAGTAGCAGAATTATGACTTCTCTCCAGATTGTCCAAAGAGCATCTAAAGAAGGACCATGGAGGGGGCTACAGGACCACCCCCATCCCCCTTACCCATTGCCACCTTGTCCCCACTTAGCCCCAGGGTGCCAGGGATCTCCCCCTCCCCCTCCTCCAAAGGAACAAGCAGCCAAGCACCCCAGGGAGGGGGATTTATTTGGGGTGTCCTGGTGGCAAATCCCCTTCCATGCAGTGGGGAAACTCCATGGAGCAAAGTCTCCTCCTCCACCACCCCCACCCCATTCGTGCCCCCTCCCCGCCAAGGGTGGCACGAATGGGGTGCACTGGGTGCTGGGAACACGCTGTGGCACAGGGATGATGGTGACAAACACTCACAGGAACAGGGCTCCAGGCTGCACACAGTGTGTGTCTCCCCCCTCCCCACCTCCTCCCAGGGGACTCTGGTGGCACCTGGGGGCTGTGGCTTGGTGGCACCCAGTGGTGGCGGTGGGGGGTTGGTGTCCCTCCCCCATGGGTGCAGGAAGGGTGAAGGGTGGTGGGTGCCATGGAGGGAGTAGGAAGACTGAGGATGGGGGACCCCTGGCCGGGTGGGATGGCTCTGTGCCCATGGGCACCCTTTGGGCTCACTCTGGGAGTCCCTGTGCCCATGGGGTGGCCATGCCCTACCTGAGATGGCTGTGGAGGTGGCAGCAGCCACCTCCCCTCCTCCAGAAGAGCTTGGCCTCCATCCAGATGCCGGGGGCTCATGGTGTCCCCCACCCTGGCCAGCTTGGAGGGGCTCTGCTTTACCTGGCACCGAGCGTCACCTGCTGGGGACAGGGCTGTGCCACACCACGCTCAGTGCCGACGTGGTCCTGGCAGGAGCCACATCCACCACGGGGAGCCACCACTGACCCCAGCAGTGAGGAGGAGCCACAAGGGTGACCCCCATCTGTCACCCACCCCTCCCCCCAGGAGCTGCCCTAAAGACTTGCCCCCATGGGGCTGGCCCTGCTTCGAGGAGCCCTTGTGCCAGCAGTCTGTGTCCCGGGGAGCGGGCAGGGGTCCAGCACCTGCATCCCAATGGGGATGGCATCACCATGGAGAATGCTGCTGGCACCACTCCTGCCAGGCTGGATGGCCCCAGGGGATGCCACCTGCCCAAGGTGGGGGCAATGGCACTTGCTCCATCCTTTAGCCCCCAGGGACCCAGTGGTGGGCACAGGCCTTATGGGACTCCTGGAGCAACCTGGCAGGAAGAAGATGCTCTAGGGCTCAGCATCCTCTTGAGGTGGGACCACCACTTGCCCAGGGACATACCCAGGGGGAGGGTGAGAGTGGGAAGAGCTGGAATGGGGGGTTGCCCACATGGGCTGTGACCTCCCCAGCCAGAATGGGATGGGTTATCCACCTCCTGCTCCCACCTAGCCTGAAGATGGAGGTAAAGCCCCAACCCTGGCTGAAGGCAGCCTGCTTTGGCTAACAAACTGTGTCATGGCTTCCAATCCCAAAATCCCGAGCCTGGCCCGGGAAAAGGGGCTGCCCTCCCTGCCCCAGGTGCCCCCCACCCCTGTGCCAGCCCAGTGTGGCCAAGGGGTGCTTAGGGAGGGCAGTGGGGGTGGGGCAAAGGGCATGGAGAGGAGCTCCATGACCCTATTTGGGCAACGTTGATGGCTCGGAGAGGTTTTATTGAGCTGAACAGGGAAGGGGAGGTTGAGGGGGGGGTCCCTCTTGCACCCACAGCCTGGCCCTCCCTGAAATGGTGGTGGTGAGGCCAGGGAGGGGCAAAGGGGCTCCCAGGGATTGGGGCTGGAAGCACTCGGAGAAGTCCTGCCTGGTGGTGGGGATGGAGACTGGGGAGGGGGTGGAGGGGGGCATCACTTCTGACACCCTTCTGAGCCAGAGAGAGGTGAAAGTGAGGGGATCAGGGGGGTTCCATCCCCCTCCTACCCCAGGGTCCCCACCAGCCAGGCCAGTGGCCCTCTGATCCCTCGTCTCCTCAATGGGAGCCCCATGGAGGGGTGAAAGGGAAGGGGGGGGTGGGGTAGGAAAGGGGTTCCACCCCTGTCCCCACAGTCCTGGGGTGCTCAAGCCTTCAGCTGGTGCCACTGTGCCACTGCCTGCCGGGGCCGGGCAATCATGTCCTTCCAGTGCTTCACCTCCCCGGGGCCACTCTTCCAGGACAAGTAGATCTGTGGGGACAAGCAACTCTTGGACCCACAGCTTCATTCCCAGCCCTTCCAGCCCCATCCCGCTCTTTGGTGATGTCAAAGGAGCCCTGGATCCACAGCTTCATTCCCAGCCCTTCCAGTCCCATCCCGCTCTTTGGTGATGCCAAAGAAGCCCTGGACCCACAGCTTCATTCCCAGCCCCATCCGCTCCTTGGTGATGCAAAAGAAGCCCTGGATCCACAGCTTCATTCCCAGCCCCATCCCACTCCTTGGTGATGCCAAAGAAGCCCTGGATCCACAGCTTCATTCCCAGCCCCATCCCACTCCTTGGTGATGCCAAAGAAGCCCTGGACCCACAGCTTCATTCCCAGCCCCATCCCACTCCTTGGTGATGCCAAAGAAGCCCTGGACCCACAGCTTCATTCCCAGCCCCATCCGCTCCTTGGTGATGCAAAAGAAGCCCTGGATCCACAGCTTCATTCCCAGCCCCATCCCACTCCTTGGTGATGCCAAAGAAGCCCTGGACCCACAGCTTCATTCCCAGCCCCATCCCACTCCTTGGTGATGTGAAGGAAGCCTTGGACCCCCAGCTTTTCTCCTGTCCTTTCCATCCCCATCCCAAATGCAATCCAAAGCAATTAACAAGCTACTGGCCACGGCATGGTGGACAACCTCCTCTCCTCCAGCTCGACCACTTCACTCCCAGTATGTTTAATGGGAAGTGGAGACATCCCAGACACCATCCATCTGTCCCTCCCTCCAAGCTACTAGTTGGCATTGGGCTGTGCCCACACCACTGGTGATGTCCCCTCTGGGCTGGGACCATGCTGGGGACACCAGGCAGCTCAGTTCCTCTCCAGCAGCCCATGGTGCAGAGCCCTCCCCTGGGTTTATCCCAATCCTGGTGGTTGTTGATGATGTCATCAAGTTTGGGGATCATCAGCTTGCTGCGGTGAGCAGCAATAACGGCGAGGACAGGGCTGGTTTGTCATCGTTAGCCTAACGAGCTGGGAGCTGGAGGGATTTGACCTACATTGAATCTCCCAGCCCCAGCATGGTGCAGGGTTGGAAGGGAGCTCTGGAGCTCATCCAGTCCAAGCCCCCTGCTCCAGCAGGGCACCCACAGCAGCTTGCCCAGCAGCACAATGCCCAGGGGGCGTTGGAAGCTCTCCACACAAGGACACTCCACAACCTCTCTGGCCAGCCTGCTCCAGGCCTCCAGCACCCTCACACCAAACAACTTTCTCCTCAGCTTCACCTGCAGCCTCCTGGCTTCCACTTTGTGCCCTCTGCCCCTTGGCCTGGCCCTGGGCACCACTCAGCAGAGTCTGGCCCCAGCCTCTTGCCCCCCACAGCTCCTTTAGCTCTTGCTGAGCATTGCTCAGCTCCCCTCTGGGGCTGCTCTTCTGCAGGCTCACCAGCCCCAGGGCTCTCAGCCTTTGCTGCTCACAGAGCTGCTCCAGGCCCCTCAGCATCTTCAGAGGACTCTCTCTGTTGGTTCCCAGTCTCTCTTGAACTGGGGAGCCCAGAACTGGATCCAAGACTCCAGATGTGACCTGACTGGAGCAGACTAGAATGGGAGCACTTCCCTGGACCTGCTGGCCACACTCTTTTCCATGCCCCCCCAGGACACCACTGGCCTTCTTGGCCACCAGAGCACATCACCAGGGCACGGATGGGGGCCACCACATTGCGCCCTGCTTATGCCAGGTGAGTCCTCGCCACCACTCAACCCACCCAGGCAGAAGCCAACTCGCAGGACCTCCACCATCCTCCCTCTTCAGCTGGTGCTGGCCCCGGTCCCCAGGGGGCGGGGAGGTGGCTGTCCCTGAGCTGCCAGCCCTCAGCAGGAGGTGCAGCTGGGGTCCCAGCACCAGTGCCCACCTTGCCGATGACGTCGTTGCGGCTCAGCCTGTCCTTGTCCATGACGGTGATGACGATGGTGGTCTCCCGCAGCCGCTCCGTGGGGATGTCGAAGGCGAAGGACTCGTTGAAGACAGGGTTCAGGCACCGCTTCATCACCACTGTCTTCTTCTTCTCCACCCTCTTGTCCTTGTACATCAGCCACACCTTCACGTAGGGGTCTGGGGAAGGAGGGGAGAGAGGAGGTGGTCTCAGCCTCGCCTGGGCGTCGGGCACAGGGAAGGTGCCTGGCCTGGCAGGAGCTGGAACTGGTACCTGACGTGCCCCCGATGTCCATGGCTTTGAGGTTCCTTGCTTTGATGATGTTCACCACGATGGAGTTGGCAGAGGGGTTGTAGCACAGCGACAGCAGCAGCTCCCCACGGCTCCCCTGTGGAACCCACAGAGCCTCTTAGTTGGGCATCCAGAACTGCCACCTCCTCACCACAGCACCCAGCCCAACCTCAGCTGGGCATCCAGAACCACTTGCTCCTCACCACAGCACCCAGCACAACCTCAGCTGGGCATCCAGAACCGCCTGCTTCTCACCACAGCACCCAGCCCAACCTCAGCTGGGCATCCAGAACCGCCTGCTCCTCACCACAGCACCCAGCCCAACCTCAGCTGGGCATCCAGAACCACTTGCTCCTCACCACAGCACCCAGCCCAACCTCAGCTGGGCATCCAGAACCACTTGCTCCTCACCACAGCACCCAGCCCAACCTCAGCTGGGCATCCAGAACCACCTGCTCCTCACCACAGCACCCAGCCCAACCTCAGCTGGGCATCCAGAACCGCCTGCTCCTCACCACAGCACCCAGCCCAACCTCAGCTGGGCATCCAGAACCGCCTGCTTCTCACCACAGCACCCAGCACAACCTCAGCTGGGCATCCAGAACCACCTGCTCCTCACCACAGCACCCAGCCCAACCTCAGCTGGGCATCCAGAACCGCCTGCTTCTCACCACAGCACCCAGCACAACCTCAGCTGGGCATCCAGAACCACTTGCTCCTCACCACAGCACCCAGCCCAACCTCAGCTGGGCATCCAGAGCCACCTGCTTCTCACCACAGCACCCAGCACAACCTCAGCTGGGCATCCAGAACCACCTGCTCCTCACCACAGCACCCAGCCCAACCTCAGCTGGGCATCCAGAACCACCTGCTCCTCACCACAGCACCCAGCCCAACCTCAGCTGGGCATCCAGAACCACTTGCTCCTCACCACAGCACCCAGCCCAACCTCAGCTGGGCATCCAGAACCACCTGCTTCTCACCACAGCACCCAGCACAACCTCAGCTGGGCATCCAGAACCACCTGCTTCTCACCACAGCACCCAGCACAACCTCAGCTGGGCATCCAGAACCACCTGCTTCTCACCACAGCACCCAGCACAACCTCAGCTGGGCATCCAGAACCACCTGCTCCTCACCACAGCACCCAGCCCAACCTCAGCTGGGCATCCAGAACCGCCTGCTCCTCACCACAGCACCCAGCCCAACCTCAGCTGGGCATCCAGAACCACCTGCTCCTCACCACAGCACCCAGCCCAAGACCTAACTGGGAGCACAATGCTCCTATGTCCCATCACAGCAGCAGGATCCCCTCAGGTGGGCATCCAAAACCACCTGCTCCATAACCACAGCACCCAGCCCAAGCCCTGATAAAGAACCCAAAGCCTCCATGTCTTGCCACAGGAGCAGGATGCTGGGCTGAGACACCTCAGAGCTGTTCCAAGGGTGGACTTTGGGGTTGCACAGAAAATCAGGGCAGGAGGAAACGAGGCCACCCCCAGTGGGACGTTTTCTGGTCTTGCCGCAGACAGGAGAAAAAAACCTTTCACTTCAGGTCTACCTGAACCAGCTTGTTTTGACCCGAAACAGTACCCTTTGGACCACTTAGGGCCTTAACGTTAAGATTTGGGAAGAAAAAACCTCCCTGCTGGATGCTGAACCTTCTCACAAATCACCAAACGTCCCTGTCGAGGTAGCAAGAAGGTAGTGATCCCCTCGGGATGCAGGGACAGGAGGTGGCCTCCCCTCTAGGGTTGTTCCCTGGGAGGGAGGGATGGAAGGAAGGGCAGGACCCTTACACTGCCATCACTGCAGGGCTTCAGGTCCTTCCAGAAGGTCTGCATCTGGGTGAGGTCGATCTTGTTGAGAGGGATGGACACCTCCCCGATGGGGTCGTTGCGGCTGAAGCGGTCATAGTCCAGCACCTGGAGGTACAGCACCCTCTGCACCACCTTCTCGTAGGGGAACCCTGTGCCACAGAGGGAGAGGGTGAGGAGGAGCTATGACCATGCCAAGCAGCACCCAAGGCTAGTGCCACCCAGCCTGGCCCATGCTGGCATCAAACAGTGGGTGGGAAGCATGAGAGAAGGGCAACGAAGGTGGGGAAGGGTCTAGAGCAAAAGTCTGGTGAGGAGCAGCTGAGGGAGCTTGGGGTGTTGAGCCTGGAGAGAAGGAGGCTGAGGGGAGACCTTCTGGCTCTCTGCAACTCCCTGCAAGGAGGCTGGAGCCAGGTGGGGGTTGAGCTCTTCTACCAAGGAAGAAGTGAACAGGACAAGAGGAAAGGGTCTCAAGTTGCCCCAGGGAGGGGTTTAGGTTGGACATGAGGAACAATTTGTTGCCCTTGAGGACTGCCAAGGCTTGACCCAGGCTGTCCAGGGCAGTGGTGGGGTCCCCATCCGAGGAGGGCTTTAAAAGCTGTGTAGATATGGTGCTGAGGGTTTGGTGGTGCCCTGGCAGCACTGGCTTAAGCCTTGGATTCTGTGATCTTGGAAGGTCTCTTCCAGCCCAAACCGCTCTGCGATCCCACGATCCAGCCCCAGCAGGTGGGACAGAAGGTGCCACAACCTCCCCTCTCGCCACCCAGTCCGTGCCAGAAGCTTACCTTCAAAGAGGAACGTCTCGTTCCAGTGTGGGTTGAGGTTCTTCCTCTTCACCTTGGTCTCCAGCTTGTGCTTCTTGTCTGGGAGCAGGTAGATCTTGACGAAGGGGTCGCTGGTGCCGCTGAAGTCCTTGGCCGGCAGCTCCTGCGCCTTCATGATCTTGACGGTCAAGGTGGACTCCTGGAAGTTGTAGCCGACGCTGAACTGGATGCGGCCCAGGTTCTCCCTGCTGACGCCTTCATGCCCCTCATCATCCTCAGACCCTGGGGAGAGCTGGCAGGGTTGGGGAGGGGGGAGGAGGGTGGTGAGCGCGGCGGTGGGCTCTGCGCACCCCTGTCCCCCAAACCTCCCCCTCCACTTCAGCACCCAGCTGTGGATCATGGCGGCACGAAACCCTCGGCCCCGTGAGCTGTCAGGGGGCATCAGGCTCTCCCCAGCTCCCTGCCACCGCCATCGACTCAGATGACTCCTGGCTCCCTGCCACTCGTCCTGGGGACAGGGAGTGCCAATTAACCAAATTCCTCCTGACAGCCCTGGCCCTGCCGGCTGCGGCTCAGGCTGGCTGCGTCACCTCGGCTGAGCCGGCCCCGGTGCCCAGCGGTGATGGGCACTTGGCAGAGCAAGCTGGGACGTGCCAGGGCGCTTGTGACACAGGGCAGGCATGGGGAATCATAGTATGGCGAGGGGGGTTTGGAAGGGAGCTCTGGAGCTCAGCCAGTCCAAGCCCCCTGCTCCAGCAGGGCACCCACAGCAGCTTGCCCAGCAGCACAATGCCCAGGGGGGGTTGGAAGCTCTCCACACAAGGACACTCCACAACCTCTCTGGCCAGCCTGCTCCAAGCCTCCAGCACCCTCACACCAAACAACTTTCTCCTCAGCTTCACCTGCAACCTCCTGGCTTCCACTTTGTGCCCTCTGCCCCTTGGCCTGGCCCTGGGCACCACTCAGCAGAGTCTGGCCCCAGCCTCTTGCCCCCCACAGCTCCTTTAGCTCTTGCTGAGCATTGCTCAGCTCCCCTCTGGGGCTGCTCTTCTGCAGGCTCACCAGCCCCAGGGCTCTCAGCCTTTGCTGCTCACAGAGCTGCTCCAGGCCCCTCAGCATCTCCAGAGCCTCCATGGGATTCTCTCCAGTGGTTTCCAGTCTCTTTTGAATTATGTGGGGCCCAGAACTGCACCCGGAACTCCAGCTGTGGCCTGACTACTAGGGCAGAGTAAAGGGGGAGGAGAACTTCCCTGGACCTGCTGGCCAGTTTTCTTCATGCCCCCAAGATGGGGAGAGACCCCTGGGTGGTGGCCAAGGTTAGATGCCATCCCTGAGGAGCCCAGCAGACTCCATTCATCCATCTATCCATGTATCCATCCATCCATGTATCCATGCATCCATCCACCATCCAACTATTCCTCCCTCCATTTATCTATCCATCCATCCATCCATCCTTCCATCCGTCCATGTATTCATCCATCCATGTATCTATCTATCCATCCACCCATCCTTCCATCCATCTGTCCATGTGTTCATCCGTCCATGTGTTCATCCATCCATGTATCTATCCATCCATCCACCCATCCTTCCATCCATCCATCCACCCATCCATGTATTCATCCATCCATGTATCTATCCATCCACCCATCCTTCCATCCATCTGTCCATGTGTTCATCCGTCCATGTATTCATCCATCCATGTATTCATCCATCCATGTATCTATCCATCCACCCATCCTTCTGTCCATCCGTCCATGCGTTCATCCATCCATGTATTCATCCATCCATGTATCTATCCATCCATCCACCCATCCTTCCATCCACCCATCCATGTATCCATCCATCCATGTATTCATCCATCCATGTATCTATCCATCCACCCATCCTTCCGTCCATCCGTCCATGCGTTCATCCATCCATGTATTCATCCATCCATGTATCTATCCATCCATCCACCCATCCTTCCATCCACCCATCCATGTATCCATCCATCCATGTATTCATCCATCCATGTATCTATCCATCCATCCACCCATCCTTCCATCCACCCATCCATGTATCCATCCATCCATGTATCCATCCATCCATGTATCTATCCATGTATCCATCCATCCATGTATCCATCCATCCATGTATCCATCCATCCATGTATCCATCCATCCATGTATCTATCCCTCCCTCCATCCACCCACCATCAGCATCTCACTGGTCAGGGAGTTGACCAGGTCGGAGACAGAGGAGTGTGGCTCTGTCTTGCGGTCGGATTCATCTTGTGGAGGCTGCCCGGGCACCGGTGCCGTGTTCGCTGCCTTGCCACCGGCTGGCAACCTGAGGAAAGATAGGCAGTGCCATAGAGGAGAGGGGCCAGGTGCCAAGGGTGAGACTGGGGCACCCCGGGCACCCTCTCCTGGTGGATGCTGCTCCTGGGCCGTACCAGCCCCTGCTGCAGGCTGCCAGTTGGGATGCAGGCACAGCCAGGCTGCAGGGATGCCCAGGGTTGTGCTGCTGGAAGCTTTGTGCCACCTATTCCAGCCTACCAGTACCTCCACACCCAGGCATCCTGGCTGGTGTGGGCAGATGGTTCTGTCTGTGTTGCCGCCAGGCATAGCTGGGTGCCAGCTGGTGCCCTGCCACCTGGGCTTGTCACCTCAGGGCACAGCAGCAAGTCCCACGCTGCCCATGTCCCACCTTCAGCAGCTGCAGAACCCACGGTGATGCCAGGGGCACCCACTTGGAGCTGTGGCTACCTGGTCCCCACCAGTACTGGCAGCATCCCACAGCCCCAGCGTGGGTCTGGGCAAGTGGGTGCTCCACGGGTGCCCCATACTGCGGTGAGGGCTCGGTGCCCAGTGCCAACCACCCCCTTTTTCTTCTGCCATCGAGCCAGGATCACTGTCTCAGTTGTCCCCACACAGCCAGGTCCTGGGGGAGGGGGTGGGGTCGTGCTGGCGGCACCCGGATGATTCCAGGATGGTGGGCACAGTGCCAAGGAGGAAGGAAAGGTGGGCAGCCAGAAGCTGCAGGGGGCACACACAGACTCAGCAGTGCTGGAGGCGGACGGGCACGCACCAAGGCCACGCTGCCACGCTGCTCAGGGACACCAGGGGACACAGGCACATGGCAGGTGGGCACAGATCCAAGAGGGAGAGGGGGATGTGCACACAGACAGGCACCCCACGATGCACCCCCACGCCATGGCTCCCACCCGAGCTGAGCCACAGGGACAAACCAGCAGGACACACACACACACACACACACGCATGCCCCCCATGGTGGGCACCACACTGTTGGCACAGCCCTGGCACCCTGGTGGGGTCAGCAGGCAAAAGCCACAACGCATGCCACGAGACACCCACCCCCAGGCCGAGCACACACACGGACACACGCCATTGGTAATGCAGGACCTGGGCATGGAGGTGGCACAGGGTGGCAGCCCTCTCACACACCCACGCGCACACAGCTTGCCCACCCCAGCCAGGTTGGCACCCAGGGAGGATCAGAGAGCCCGAGGTAGCTGGGGAGGCAAAATTAGGTTAAAAAAAAAAAATAAGAAAAGAGGGAAAATGCAAGTGGAGGAAGCTGTTGGTGGCACCTTCTGGGTGAGGAGGTGTCAGTGGAGCCGTTGGGGGTGCCAGGGAGGTGGCACGTGCCAGCAGAGATCGAGGACAGGAAAGAAAGAGAGGAGGAAAGGGGAAAAAAAAAGCAGGAGAAAGGAGGAGGCAGAATTGTCCAGCGCTGGCCCTGCTGGGAGGGAAGGGGGGAGAGAGGAGCAGGGCAGATGGACAGACGGACGGACAGAGAGCAGCTGGTTAGTCACTGGGACAGGAGACATGGCGAGGAGCCAGGCTGGAGCTGTTGGGAAGGAGCTGGAAGGAAGGAAGAAGGGAAAGGAGGGAGGGAAGGAAGGAATAAGGAAAGAAAGAAGGAAGGAAGGAGAGAAGAAAGGAATTTGGAAGGAAGGAATTCAGAAGGAAGAAAGGGAGGGAGGGAGGGAGGGAGGAAGGAGGGAAGGAAGGAATTCTGAAGGAATTTGGAGGGAAGGAAGGGATTCAGAGGAAATTTGGAAGGAAGGAAGGGATTCTGAATGAATTTGGAAAGAACTCGGAAGGAATTCATAAGGAAGCATTTTGGAAAGAAGGAATTCAGAAAGAAGGAAGGAATTTGGAAGGAATTCAGAAGGAAGGAAGGAATTCAGAAGGAAGGAAGGAATTCAGAAGGAAGGAAGGAACTGAAAAACAGGGATGGAGGAAACATTTTGAAGCAGAAAAGTGGGAAACCAGCAAGAAGCTGAGGAACAGGACCAGAGGAGACAGCTGGGCAACCAGCAGCAGCAGGTGGGCAGGAGAGGGCAGAAGGTGCTGGAGTCCAACCCCTCCACCGGCTGAGCCCCCACATCCCATGGGATCCAAGGAGATGGGGAGCAAGGGGAGGTGGATGGAGGCCATGCATGCACTGGTCTTGGAGAGCAGCAAGCTGGAGGAAGGGAGGCAGGGAGCAGGGTCTTGCTGTGCCACAGCCACCGCCCCCCTTTCCCTCCCCTCCTCCCCTGACTTTCCCGTGCTTGGCACCCAGCATCTGCCATCCCCTTGGCAGACATGGTGTGGCATGGCATGGCACAGCACCCAGCGCTCCCAGCATGGACCAGTTGTGCAGCAGGGAGGCTGGGGAGGGAAGTGCTGCAAGATGGAGCCAAAGCAGGCTGAGCAGGGGAAAAAATAGGCAGTGGGCGAGAGCGGTGCCAGTTCATTAACACGCCGGGCATAGCTTCACAGCTCCTCCCTGCTCCACAGGGGCTCAACACCTGCTCCTGGCCGTGCCCAGGCCCTCTGCTCCTGCCAGGCCTCATGGCAGGGCTCTGCTACCGCTGCTGGATGTGGTGCTGAGCCCTTGGCACCCCGGGAAGGCAAAGCATTTGTCACCCGGGCTGTGCCACCTTGCTTGGAGGAGAAAAGGGGGTGCCATGTCCTCCAGCTTGCTCTGCCATGCCCGATCAGCCTTGAGGCTCGAGCACATGCCACCCCAAGGATGTCCCCTTGTCCCCAGGGGAGCTGCCCACCCACACAAGCCATCAGGCTGGAGGTTGTGGCAGCGTGGGTCATGAGACATGCATTGGCAACCCTGGGAAGGCAAAGCCTTTGGTACCCAGGCTGTGCCACCTTGCTTGGAGGAGAAAGGGGGGGTGCCATGTCCCCTAGTTTGCTCTGCCTTGAGGCTCGGGCACATGCCACCACGAGGACCTCCCCATTGTCCCCAGGGTTGCTGCCCAGGGCTGGAGGTTGTGGCAGTGTGGGGCACAAGATGGGATGCAGTAGGATGGGACACGGCTCAGCGTCGTCAGGAGGTCCTCTCCCTGTACCCACTTCTCCTCCTGGCACAGGGCTTGCTCTGTGCCCCCTCTCCCAGCATGCAGTGGGGGGTCGGAGGTCTGGCGGTGGGGATGGCAGGAAGGAGAGGACAGGGAAGAAGGAGGAAGGGATTGGGGTGGGAGAGGGACAGGGGGAGTCCTCTTGGTGCCGCTGCTCCGGAGGCGGAACCGTGGGGTGCTCCAGATGTCACCGCGCCTGCTGGGGCCACCCTGTGCTGCTCCAACCTTCATGCTCCACGAGGCCAGCCTCCTCATCCTCCTCCTCATCCACCCTGGGGTTGAAGCCCTGGTCTCCTCCTCCTCATCATCATCCTCCTCCTCATCCTCCTCCTCCTCCTCCTCATCCTCCTCCTCCTCCTGCAGGACTTGCCCTTGGTCCTCGCTCGTACCTCTTGTCCCCCTGAGCGTTCGACTCGTTCGGCTGCGTCCCAGCAGGTTGTAGGTCGGGGATATTGGCAAAGTCATCTTGCTCTGAGAGTCCCAAAACCAGGGATAACACCACCATCCGGCCTTCCCTGCCCGGGTGGCCCCACGGGCAGCGGGAGAGAGAGAAAGAGAGAGAGGAGAGAACACAGCATCAGGCAGAGAACCTGCAGCAGAACCAGCAGAAGCACCCCTGTGGTCCCTTCAACCGGTGGCAAAGGGACCCTGGATCTGCCTGCTGGCTCCTGCCTGAGA
Source organism: Indicator indicator (assembly GCF_027791375.1). Classification (NCBI taxonomy): domain Eukaryota; kingdom Metazoa; phylum Chordata; class Aves; order Piciformes; family Indicatoridae; genus Indicator; species Indicator indicator. The sequence goes on from NC_072030.1 coordinate 13,724,734, forward strand.
GGTGACGTCCAGGATGGGCACAAAGGGCTGTAAGGAGGAAGACGTCAGCTCCAGTGAGGGGATCACCACCATCTCTCTCCTCCACTGGTCCAGGCAGGGAGGATGCTGAGGTCCTGCTGAGGTGGGAGAAGGTGCTCAAAGGGGTGAGAACATGCCCAGAGGAGGGAGAAGGTGGCCTGAGGGATGAGAAGGTGTCTAGAAGAGGGAGAAGGTGCCCAGAGGGATGAGAACTTGGCCAGAGGAGGGAGTAGTTGGTCAGAGGAACGAGAACATGCCCAGAGGGATGAGAAGGTGTCCAGAGGAGGGAGATGGTGCCCAGAGGGATGAAAATGTGTCCAGAGGGATGAGAACATGCCCAGAGGCATGAGAACATGCTCAGAAGAGGGAGAAGGTGGCCAGAGGGATGAGAACATGCCCAGAGGGATGAGAATATGGCCAGAAGAGGGAGAAGGTGGCCAGAGGGATGAGAACATGCCCAGGGGGATGAGAACATGGCCAGAAGAGGGAGAAGGTGGCCAGAGGGATGAGAACATGCCCAGGGGGATGAGAACATGGCCAGAAGAGGGAGAAGGTGGCCAGAGGGATGAGAACATGCCCAGAGGGATGAGAATATGGCCAGAAGAGGGAGAAGGTAGCCAGAGGGATGAGAACATGCCCAGTGGGATGAGAATATGGCCAGAAGAGGGAGAAGGTGGCCAGAGGGATGAGAACATGCCCAGAGGGATGAGAAGGTGCCTGGAAGGGCTGGGAACAAGGGACAAGAAGAAGGGGGTCCCAGCATCCTTCCCTGGGGGAGGAGATGGGTGGCACCATGGCTGAAGCTCTTTGCCATCCTCTGGCCCCACTGGCACAGCCTCCCCGGGGCCTGTAACCGCACTGATGCCGCGGCGCCGGGGAAGCAGGCGGGAGGGGAAGGAGAGTGGAGAGCAGAAAGCAAAGCTAATGGCTCAGGAAAGCAGCAGTGGTGGGAAATGGCAGAGGCTCCTCCGTGGGGAAATGGGACACGGCTGCTCTCCCCATCACCAATTAAGGCTGGAAACAGTGCCAGGGCTGGGTAAACAGGGAGGAACGTGACCCTGAGGATGGCTAATGAGCTCCATCTCCACATGGAGTAAGTGGAGCTAGAGAGGAAGCTCTTGGTGGGAAAAGGGCAGAGCCAAGAAGGCCACTGACTGGTTAGTGATGAGGAGTGGGGGTCATGCCCAGTGCTGGAGCTGGGAGGAGACACCCCCAAGGGTGCTCCTGCCTGTCAGGACCAGAGCATTCCCTCTCCCAGGAGACAAGGGGGGAGCAGGAGGACCCTTGGGGAGGATAGAAGAGGTTGGGGAATGACAGTGGCTCCTTGGAGGAGCCCCAGTGTCACATGCTGAGTTCTGGTGACAACAGCTTAGCCCTGCGTGTTGGAGGTTTGATGCAGGAGATAGGGTTAAGCCAGATTAAAGATCACAGGACTCTGAAGGCAGCCTGACAGGCAGTGATATCAGGGCTGAACAGGCTGCCACCCCTCTACAAGGGCCACCAGAAACGTGGCTGCCCCCTCTGTCACCACCTCCCTGGGGCAATGCCACTCCTTGGGGACCATGCTGGTGCCTGTCCCATGGGCTGGGGTGTCCCTAAAGTGGCATTGAGCACTCACACAGATAGGGACAAAGCAAACCGGGGGAGTGTGTGAGAACCTTCCCTGAGTCTCCCTGGGTTGGGTAAGCCACCCTTGCACTCCTTGGTGGGGTTGGAGGGGACCAAGCTCTTCCCATATCCATGGGGAGTGGTTTGCCATGGTGGTAATGGCTGAGAGGCCATGCTGGGGTGAGTGAAGGAGAGCAGGGAGGAATGGGGTGAGGAATGGGGAGAGCAAAGTGGGGGAGAGAGCAAAGGAGAAAGCAGAAGAGAAAGAGAGGATGAAAGAGCAAAGGAGAGAGCAGAGATATATGAGGAGAGAGAAAAGGACAGAGCAAAGGAGCTGAAAAGAGCTGAGAGTGTGGGGGAGAGAAATGGGGAGAGGAGAGGAATAATGGGGAGAGCAATGGAGAGAGAGCACCGGAGAGAGCAAAGGAGAAAGCAATGGGGAGAGCAGAAGAGAGAGCAGTGCGGAGAGCAGAAGTGCAAATTGTGGAGAGAACAGAAACAAGCAGAGGGAAAAGGAGAAAGCAAAGAGGAGAGCGGCACAGAGGAGCCAACAGGGAGAGCAGCAGCGAGAAGAGCAGAGAAAGCAGCAGCTGCACACTTACAGGAAGGACTTCATGTCCAAGCCACGGTTGCGGATCTGCCCCACCACATGGTCCCAGCTGCCGGGGTTGGAGCCGCTCCGGCCGCCGGCCGTCGGGTGCTTGGAGCCGGCGGTGCCGCCCGGGCGCGTTTGGCCGCCGCCGCCTCCGCCACCACCGCGGGGAGCCCGGGGGTTGGTGGCACCGGTGGTGGAGGAGCCGCTGTGGGCCTGGAGGTGCCCCAAGCTCTGGCTGGTGGTGGGCTGGCTGTGGTTGGCGCGTTGGTGGTGTTGGCTGAGGGGCTGCTGGAGACTTTGCTGGCGCATGAGCGTGCGGGGCCTCTGGCATTTGGGGTCTCCTGCTGAGGTGGGGATATACTCAAGGGTAGTGGCTGTGGACAAGGTGGAGTCCTCGAAACTTAGGGAGAGGAAGGGCAGAGGAGAGGAGAGAAAGGAGAAGAAGGTGAAGGGGCAAAATTGGAGGAAGGAAAAGAAGAGAGTTAGAGAGAAGATGCCCCAGCGGAGGGAGCGCCGCGGCAGCGCCCAGCGGATGCAGCCAGCGCTTCTTCTGCCTCCCGGCCGCGGCTCGAACTCGCCAAGGACGCGGGGCTCTCGCCTCGCTGCCATCTCACCCGGGCGCCCCGCCGTGCCAGCCTTGGCCCTGGCACCCAGTCGGATCAACGGGGATGGGGCCGGCTGCCCTCCCGCTGCCCCGGTGCGCAGCCGGAGCCTTCCCGGCACCGCCAGCCGACCTGGTTGCCTGCGAGCTAATTAGGCTGCTGCGTGAAGGCGAATTCCCTGGTGCCCGCTCACGTGCTGCCAGCCAGCCATCCCGCCCCGGCCCCAGCCCAGTCCCTCCCAGTCCAGCACCCAGCCACCAGCACCACCAGGGCTCAGCGTGCCCCCTTTTTGCGGGACTGGGGTAGCTGAATGTGTCCCGCAGCAATGGAGGGGCTGAGCTGGCCGTGATTGGAAGATGCCACCAATCTGGGTGTGCCCAGGGCCATGCCAGGCTGCCAGCAGAGTGGGATCCCAGTGGGGTGGGAGTCTCGCCATGCTCCCAGTCCCTGCATCGTGGGTTGGGGAGATGCAAACAGAGCTCCAGCAGGGTGGGAAGTATGGAGAAGCTCATCCCTGCATGGACCAGCTTTGTCTGGTCAACAGAAAGAGAAGAACAGGCAAGAGGCTGGCAGAGGAAGCGGTGGTGCCATCACTGGCTCATGCAGCCAACCCCACGCAGGGGTAGTGGCACATGCATGGCACAGCCCATGCAGCCAGGCACAGCGCTGGTGCTCACAGCAGCCTGCAAAGCTCATGGCCATTAGGCCAAGGAGTCCAACCAGCCTGGCAAAAGCCCTTGAAGATCCTCAACGCCCTGCCTGACACTGGGCAATCACCTTGAGCAGCAGCCACCAACCTTACCCTGGTCCCTGTGCCACCCAAGGCCAGACAGGGTGCTGGTTGAAACCATGTGGCAAAGCTGTGCCATTGTGCAACGCCAGCAGCGAGGGACAGAGAGGGAGGGGGGAAGGATAAATAGCTTAAAACAACAACAACAAAAAAAGAGGTGAAGAAGGAGTGAAAAGTGAGAGAAAAAGAGAGAGGAGGGGGAAGGAGGGAAGAGGAGAGGAGGGGGGAGCTGGGACGGATCCGGGCTGAAGGGACGTGGGGCACTGCCACCCCCCGCGGTGTCTGCCGCCGACCTGCTTTTGCTTTCCTATCAAATCCTAAATTAGTTCCATTTACAACCTCTCAGTCACAGGAAACTAAATCTGGCTCCTCTCGGCCCCACGCCAGACGGAGGCGCGAGCTCCTGCCAGCACTGTGCCAGGTGGCAACTCGCCCTGCCCATGCCAGCCCTGGTGCCACCAGTACGAGGGAAGAGCTACAGCAGCTGGACCCTCAATATGGCCCCCATCAACACCCCCAAACCAGACAGCTCTGCACAAAAGGGATCACACAGAATCCCAACACGGTGAGGGGTTGGAAGGGAGCTCTGGAGCTCAGCCAGTCCAAGCCCCCTGCTCCAGCAGGGCACCCACAGCAGCTTGCCCAGCAGCACAATGCCCAGGGGGGGTTGGAAGCTCTCCACACAAGGACACTCCACAACCTCTCTGGCCAGCCTGCTCCAGGCCTCCAGCACCCTCACACCAAACAACTTTCTCCTCAGCTTCACCTGCAGCCTCCTGGCTTCCACTTTGTGCCCTCTGCCCCTTGGCCTGGCCCTGGGCACCACTCAGCAGAGTCTGGCCCCAGCCTCTTGCCCCCCACAGCTCCTTTAGCTCTTGCTGAGCATTGCTCAGCTCCCCTCTGGGGCTGCTCTTCTGCAGGCTCACCAGCCCCAGGGCTCTCAGCCTTTGCTGCTCACAGAGCTGCTCCAGGCCCCTCAGCATCTTCAGAGCCTCCCCCGGACTCTCTCCAGCAGTTTCCAGTCTCTCCTGAACTGGGGAGCCCAGAACTGGAGCCAGGACTCCATCTATGGCCTGACTGGGGCAGAGTAGAGGGAAGGCAGAACCTCCCTTGCCCTGCTGGCCACACACTTCTTCATGCTCACCCTCCCAGGTCCTTCTCCACAAACCTGCTTCTCAGCAGGTCACCCCTCACCTGTAGTGGTGCAGGGGGTTGGTCCTCCCCAGGTTCAGGACCCTCCACCTGCGCTGGTTGAACTTCATGAGGTTCAACTCATGAACTCACTCAATTCTCTCCAACCCCTCACTCAAGCCTCCATCCTGGCCAGTTCAGATAGACATGGAGACACCAAAAGGCAGGAAGCTTTTCAGGTAGCCTCCACATCCCTTTAACCCTGCCCTCACCAACTACACCACCCCAGTGCTCCCAGTCCATCCATTATCCATCTACACAGCTCCCAGCCCTATCCAGGAGAGCAGAGCCTATCCCCTTACTGTCCCAGCCTTCATGGGACAGAGGCTCTGAGCCATCCTTCATCCATCCTACCAGAACAGTGCAGGATCCCAGGGGGTTTCACTTCACCACCAAGACGGGATAAGGCTGAAGGCTGCCCCTCTCTTCCTCACCTCTCCTTTTTGCCTCCCAGTAGCCAAGTCCACCAGCACAACACCTAATAGGCAACCATGGCTCCAAACTGGAGACACACACCGATCTTTGGTGCTGCAGGAGGGATTTGGGATGTGTCCATGGCAGCAGGAGTGGTCTTTCCTGTTGGAAATGTTTTCTCAGAGCCTTTGCCATCACCACCAACCTCCCCAAGGGTGCCACTTCTGAGACCACCAGAACCACCAGAGTAGAGACCAGAAAGGCAGGATGGAGCCCACAGCCACTAAATCACCATCACCTCCTCCAGCAGAGCTATGGTGGCTTCCAGCAGTGGCGGGTGACACCAAGACCCTCACCCAGGCTTCCTGTTCCACATCCCTGCATGCCACAGCTCTGCTTTCCCCCTGAATCTGCTAAATCCCTGATTTTGGAGTGGTGGGAGCCACAAGGGAGGTGCCGGTGCCAGGTCTGGTGGTGATGCTGTGGGTCAGGGAAGTAGCACAGAGGGAAAGGGCTGGTGATGTCCCACACCATCACCATGGGGACATGGGACAGCAAGCCAGCAGCTCCTGCCTTTGGGGCATCACCAAGATGGTGCCCTGTGCCCCAAGGAGCCTCAATGGAGATGCTAAAAATCAAGGTTGGGAAAACTAAGACCAATTCCAAACCTCAACCCAACACCACCATGGGCACTAAACCATGTCTCCAGGTGCCATGTCTACAAGGTTTCTGAACACCTGCAGGGATGGTGACTCCACCACCTCCCTGGGTAGCCTGTCCCAATGCCTGACCACTCCTGCAGCAAGGAAATTTTTTCCTACTACCCAATCCAAGCTTCTCACCAGCATCAAAGCCACCACGTGGTGGACAGCAACCAAAGCTGTTTGAGCCTTACAACTGCCTCCTGAACCAAATGCTACCAAAACCTCTTGACATGGGCTGGGGAATCTCTTAAAGAATCAGAGAATTGGACTCTGGAATCCTGGATTTTGGACAGCTGGAATACTGGGTTGTTTTGGGCTCCTCACTCCAAAGACACTGAGGGGCTGGAGAAGGTCCAGAGGAGGGCAACAAAGCTGGGGAAGGGTCTGGAGAACAGAGCTGGTGAGGAGCAGCTGAGGGAGCTGGGGGTGTTGAGCCTGGAGAAAAGGAGGCTGAGGGAGACCTTGGGGCTCTCTGCAGCTCCCTGCAAGGAGGCTGGAGCCAGGTGGGGGTTGGGCTCTTCTCTCTAGTATCAGGTGAGAGGGAATGGCCTCAAGCTGCCCCAGGGGAGGTTCACAGGCTCACAGGATGTTAGGGGTTGGAAGGGACTCTGAAGATCTTCCAGTCCAACCCCCCTGCCAGAACAGGACCATAGAATCCAGCACAGGTCACACAGGAACACATCCAGATGGGGCTGGAAAGTCTCCAGAGAAGGAGACTCCACAACCTCTCTGGGCAGCCTGTTCCAGTGCTCTGTGACCCTCACAGGGAGGAAGTTCCTCCTCATGTGGAGGTGGAACCTCCTGTGCTGGAGTTTCTCTCCATTGCCCCTTGTCCTAGCACAGGGTGCAAGTGAGCAGAGCCTGTCCCCTGCCTCCTGACCCCCAGCCCTCAGCTATTGATAGACATTGATCAGATCCCCTCTCAGCCTTCTCTTCTCCAGACTGAACAGCCCCAGGGCTCTCAGCCTCTCCTCAGGGCAGTGCTCCAGTCCCTTCAGCATCCTCACAGCCCTCCCTTGGACTCTCTCCAGCAGATCCCTGTTCCTCCTGAACTGGAGAGCCCAAAATTGGATGCAATATTCCAAGTGTGGCCTCACCAGGGCAGAGTTGAGGGGGAAGGAGAACCTCCCCTCATCTGCTGGCCACACTCCTCTTGACACACCCCAGGATCCCACTGGCCCTCTTGGCCACCAGGGCACATTGCTGCCCCATGGCTCACTTCTCATCCACCAGCACTCCCGGGTCCTTTCTCCACGGGGCAGCCTCTTAAACTGTCCCGGGTTTTGCCGTGCCAAGCCCCCGTAGGTTCTCACTCACTTGGACAGGCTGAGCTTCCCTGCGGCCAAGTGACTCTGCACCGTGTGCCAGCGGCCTCGTGCCACCTTCCCCGTGCCAGGCTCGCTGTGGGCAGAGACGCTGCTCCTCAGGCCGTCCTCGCCGAGCCGCTGCTTCTCCCCGGGCCGAGCGTGGCGGTCCCCGGCCAACCCCGCGGCCGCCGACGCCGTCAGCTTGGCTCCCGATAACAGAGAGCCACTGAGCCGGGTGGGCGGCCGGACAAACCCCCCAGGACACACAGCCGGGAAGGCAGGACGGACGGACGGGCAGGACGGACGGACGGACAGGACGGAGGAGGAAAAGTCAAGGGGAAGCCGTCGATAGGAGGACAAAAGGGGGGGAAGGCGGGGAGAAAAAAGCCGGAGCGGGACAGACGGACAAGACGGACAGACAGACAGAGAGAGAAAGAGAGACGTCAGCGCTGCCAGCAAAATAAAAAAGAAGGGGGAGGGGTGGTCCTGGTCTTGGGAAGGGGGTGCCTGGGTGGTCTTGGTCTTGGTGAGTCCATCCAAAAATAAAGAGAGGAGGAAGGTGGGAAAAGGATCAAGGTGTAAGGGGGGGGACACCCCACTTGCTGGTAATCCAGCCCTGGGGAGGGGGGGGGACCCAATCCCACTCCAGGGTGGGTGGCTCCCAACGTGCAACCCCATCCTGCACCACCACCACCATGATGAGGCCTTGGATTAGATTCAGAGATTCACAGAATGGGTTGGGTTGGAAGGGACCTTAAAGTTCATCCAGTTCCAACCCCCCCTGCCATGGGCAGGGACACCTCCCACCAGCCCAGGATGCTCAAGGCTTTACCCAACCTTGCCTTGAACATCTCCAGGCAGGGAGCATCCACAACTTCCCTGGGCAACCTCTTCCAGTGTCTCCCCAGGTCCCCAAGCTCTTTTCCAACCCGACCCATGACGCTGTGTCTATGTCTGACTGCTGGGGGCGGGAGGGGAGGAGGGGGGCAAGGGGCCACCACGACACAAAACACAACACCCACCACCATGCCCCCACTTTGCTTTCCACCCCCCCTACCACCACCCAACCCTTGGAAGAAGGAGGGGTTGCTCGTCTCCATGGGGTTGCCCATGGGGGGGTTGGGGTGGAGTGAGGAGCAGGAGGAAGAAGAGAGGAGGGGAGCAGGAGGAAGAAGAAGAGGAGGACGTGGCGGAGGAAGGCGAGTGGGTGCTGCCCATATACTCACTATAGGGGAGCAAAGCCGGCAAGGAGAAGACTCACTTGAGGGAAAGGCGTGGGTCGCCGTAGGGAGCGTAAGGAGAAATGTTTAGGATAAACTCCTTGGGAGGGTAGGAGCTCCATTTCTGCTGCACTGTGTTGTCATTGTTATTCCAAAAGTCTCTGTCTAGATCGCTACGGAGGAGACCGGAGACCAAAACAAAACCAAAACAAAGAGGGAAGAAAAGAAAAGGGGAAAAAAAGAAAACAAAAACCAAACCACAACAACAACAACAACAAAACGACCAAAAAACCAAACCAAAACAAAACCAAAACCAACCAAACAAAAGGGAAATACAAAGAGAAAGAAGCTGAATTCCTGCAGGGGAAAAGGGGGAAGGAAAAATCCAACTGAACCTCCCCCCTCACACATACACACACACACGAAATAAAACCAAACGATCCCAAAGCCTCCACCCCTGGAGCGCTGGGATCCTGTGGAGAGAGCTGGGGTGCAGGGCTGCCCACCCCTTGGAGGCTGGCAGGCGGGCACACGCACACGGACAGACGGACGGATGGACGGAGCGGGGCAGAGCTGTGGAGAGACAGGAGGGGGAGGCTGGGGAGGAGAGAAGGGTGGTGAAGGGTTAGAGAGGTGCCAGTCAGCATGGGGCTGGGCTGCCCGGTGCAGGAGGATGGGTGTCCCTGGCACATGTGTCTGTGTGTCCCTGGCATGCATCTGAATCCCTAGCACTGTGTCAACGTGCCCCTGACATGTGTCTGCGTGTTCCTGGCACATCTGCATCCCTGGCACTGTGCCTACGTGTCCCTGGCACATGTATCTTTGTGTCCTTGTCACAGGTGTCTGTGTGTCCCTGGCACATCCACATCCCTGGCACATGTGTCTGTGTGTCCCCATCAGGTGTGTCTGTGCATCCTTGTCACATATGTCTGTGTGTCCCCATCAGGTGTCTGTGTGTCCCCATCAGGTGTGTCTGTGCATCCTTGTCACATATGTCTGTGTGTCCCCATCAGGTGTCTGTGTGTCCCCATCAGGTGTGTCTGTGCATCCTTGTCACATGTGTCTGTGTGTCCCCATCATGTGTCTGTGTGTCCCCATCAGGTGTGTCTGTGCATCCTTGTCACATGTGTCTGTGTGTCCCCATCATGTGTCTGTGTGTCCCCATCAGGTGTGTCTTGTGCATCCTTGTCACATATGTCTGTGTGTCCCCATCAGGTGTGTCTGTGTGTCCCCATCAGGTGTGTCTGTGCGTCCTTGTCACATGTGTCTGTGTGTCCCCATCAGGTGTGTCTGTGCGTCCTTGTCACATATGTCTGTGTGTCCCCATCAGGTGTGTCTGTGCATCCTTGTCACATGTGTCTGTGTGTCCCCATCAGGTGTGTCTGTGCATCCTTGTCACATATGTCTGTGTGTCCCCATCAGGTGTGTCTGTGTGTCCCCATCAGGTGTGTCTGTGCATCCTTGTCACATGTGTCTGTGTGTCCCCATCAGGTGTGTCTGTGTGTCCCCATCAGGTGTGTCTGTGCATCCTTGTCACATGTGTCTGTGTGTCCCCATCAGGTGTCTGTGTGTCCCCATCAAGTGTGTCTGTGTGTCCCCATCATGTGTCTGTGTGTCCCCATCAGGTGTGTCTGTGCATCCTTGTCACATATGTCTGTGTGTCCCCATCAGGTGTGTCTGTGTGTCCCCATCAGGTGTGTCTGTGCATCCTTGTCACATGTGTCTGTGTGTCCCCATCAGGTGTGTCTGTGTGTCCCCATCAGGTGTGTCTGTGCATCCTTGTCACATGTGTCTGTGTGTCCCCATCAGGTGTCTGTGTGTCCCCATCAAGTGTGTCTGTGTGTCCCCATCATGTGTCTGTGTGTCCCCATCAGGTGTCTGTGTGTCCCCATCAGGTGTCTGTGTGTCCCCATCAGGTGTGTCTGTGCATCCTTGTCACATATGTCTGTGTGTCCCCATCAGGTGTGTCTGTGTGTCCCCATCAGGTGTGTCTGTGCATCCTTGTCACATATGTCTGTGTGTCCCCATCATGTGTCTGTGTGTCCCCATCAGGTGTCTGTGTGTCCCCATCAGGTGTGTCTGTGCATCCTTGTCACATATGTCTGTGTGTCCCCATCATGTGTCTGTGTGTCCCCATCAGGTGTGTCTGTGCATCCTTGTCACATATGTCTGTGTGTCCCCATCAGGTGTCTGTGTGTCCCCATCAGGTGTGTCTGTGCATCCTTGTCACATGTGTCTGTGTGTCCCCATCATGTGTGTCTGTGCATCCTTGTCACATGTGTCTGTGTGTCCCCATCAGGTGTGTCTGTGTGTCCCCATCAGGTGTGTCTGTGCATCCTTGTCACATATGTCTGTGTGTCCCCATCAGGTGTGTCTGTGCATCCTTGTCACATGTGTCTGTGTGTCCCCATCAGGTGTGTCTGTGCATCCTTGTCACATGTGTCTGTGTGTCCCCATCAGGTGTGTCTGTGTGTCCCCATCAGGTGTGTCTGTGCGTCCTTGTCACATGTGTCTGTGTGTCCTTGTCACATGTGTCTGTGTGTCCCCATCAGGTGTCTGTGTGTCCCCATCAGGTGTGTCTGTGTGTCCCCATCAGGTGTCTGTGTGTCCCCATCAGGTGTGTCTGTGTGTCCCCATCAGGTGTGTCTGCAGGTCCTCTCCTCCTGGGCAGCCAGGTGCTGGAAGCGGTCTCTGCTGCTTGCCCATGATGCTGCCATGTCCTTGCAGACCCCTCCAGGTCCCCTCTTGCAGAGCCAGTCAGAACCTGCTGCCAGCACTGGCTCCAGCAAGCTCAGTGTGAGCTTCATGCCAGAGCCTGGGGCCCTGGAGAACTCGAGAAGCCACCACTGCCTGACCCTCACTGCCCTCCTCGATGCCCACCTGCAGCTCTGGGTTGCCACCATTGCCTGACCCTCACTGCCCTCCTCGATGCCCACCTGCAGCTCTGGGTTGCCACCACTGCCTGACCCTCACTGCCCTCCTCGATGCCCACCTGCAGCTCTGGGTTGCCACCATTGCCTGACCCTCACTGCCCTCCTCGATACCCACCTGCAGCTCTGGGTTGCCACCACTGCCTGACCCTCACTGCCCTCCTCGATACCCACCTGCAGCTCTGGGTTGCCACCATTGCCTGACCCTCACTGCCCTCCTCGATGCCCACCTGCAGCTCTGGGTTGCCACCACTGCCTGACCCTCACTGCCCTCCTCGATGCCCACCTGCAGCTCTGGGTTGCCACCACTGCCTGACCCTCACTGCCCTCCTCGATACCCACCTGCAGCTCTGGGTTGCCACCACTGCCTGACCCTCACTGCCCTCCTCGATGCCCACCTGCAGCTCTGGGTTGCCACCACTGCCTGACCCTCACTGCCCTCCTCGATACCCACCTGCAGCTCTGGGTTGCCACCACTGCCTGACCCTCACTGC